>NW_020955503.1:1078075-1120173 GCF_003031625.1 Empidonax traillii
CCCCCCACTTCCCCAACCACCCCCTCCCCACCACCAAACAACAAAAAAAACCCCCACCTAAAACTAGAAGCCCTTTCTACCCTGTCTTTTTAAGGATTTTAACTCCCCTGGGCTCCACCCACCATCCCAGGTGAAAGACATAAGTCCTGCAATCAAGGAATTTGAGCAGTGATGCATAAATAGTGCACCTAGGGGCAAAGGGTTAAAAAGGTAGTGTTTGTGTGTGGGAAAGAGCTTTTGTCAGAGAAGAGCCAACATCTAGTGATGCCCTTGGGACTGGTTGTAAGGGAGAAGGTGAGTTAATTTTCCTTTCATAAAAAAATAGGAGGAAATAGAATATCTGTGAAGTTATCTGTTGTAAACTACTTTTTCTTGTGGGAGCAAGTTCTAATACTAGAAGAGGAAGAACTTTATATTGCTTGTTGCAATGCAGTAATGAGCATTTAGTGAGACTGAGGGCTGTTTTATACCTTGAGTAATATCTCTTGTGACTACATGTGAGGAAAAAGAAAGAAGATAAAAATCATATTAGTGGTAGAAGAAGGGTGAGAGAGAGAATTTATGTAACTCAAAGCTTTTTATAAAGACTTGTTAGAAGTCTTTATAAAGAGGATAGGCTGGTACGGGGTCTGAAAGCTATGTTCTGCAGGCCCATTCAACATTTACTTAACCCACTATGATGATTTTTAGGCTTTGTAATGATTTTTAAGGTTGCAGCCAAAATGCAAAAAAGATTAAATACAGGATACAGGAAAGACTTATTGCTTCTTTGTTGACTTTCTGCTGATTCCTACATCTCTAGACCCTATGATGTTAAGTCATGAAACAGTTTTAGTAAACCAAGGTATAGAATTTAAGAAATTTAACAAAGCCATTATTGTAAATGTAAATATAAATATAAATTTCCAAGGCTTAAGTTCTGTACATAATTGGTATTTTTATAATGATTCAAAATATGTATAAAAATAAAAGATAATCAAGAGAAGGGAGTAGGCTATTAAAGCCATATTTCTGCAATAAAGTATTTGCATAAACATGATAGTAATTCTGTTGAGTTCAAATACAGTATGATCATGAAAAGTGTAATTAAATTACAGTTTAAAATATGGGAACCATCTGCACTGTAGTGTGAATTGTAGTGCTACACAGGGAATATTGATGATGAGTTTTGTATTTTGTAGTAAAATAAAATGTACCAAAGCTCTGCCTATTTTCCAGTCCCTTCCACATTTGCTATTACTAGAGCGTTCCCCTTGGCCTTGTCTATTACTGAGTGTTACACTTCTATGGCTCCATAATTGCTTCAAAGACTTTGTGAAAGTTGAACCTAATATGTTTTATCTTGTGTGTGCCTTCTACAAGTTCAGTCAAAATGGAAGGAATAGAAATGACACAGAGCTGGGTGAACTTGCAGAAAGAGTTCTTGCTGGATTGTTTTAATGCTAGTAGCAAATATATTAGAGGGTAGCAGCTGAACTTGATTTAGAGCTCTGCTGGAAACTTGGGTTTATCTCTGTTACTGCTGATGTTTTTTGACCTTGGGAGAATAACATAGGAGACACACCAGGAAAAGACAGCTGAACTACTAAGCCAACAAGTATTTTTCAGCCACTGAAAAATATTGATTTGGTCCGATATAACTGTTTATTAAAAGCAATACACCGGAACACTTCTGTGCTCCTGGCTCCAAGACTGAAACCCCTGTGAAGAGCAGTAGGATTGCAGTGGACATTTGGAGGTTACGGTGTGTGTGCTGCAGACACCCCTTTTTTAGAGGCTGCTTTCCAGGATGTAAAGAGGTGACATCTTCCCACTGTGTATGAGCTTGAGCCCCTCATTCCCCAGCCTTTTCACACCTATACTAAACCCTTCTGCAAGGGAGCAGGTGGCACTAAAGACTGCTGGCCTGCAGTTGTCACTAATGGACTTCAAAACAAGGTGAAAAAACCTTTCTTTGATTTGCTGTTTTGTTGGTTAATAGCATCCTTCCCTTCCCAGTTCTACTTGGGTGCCTGGATAGAGGACTGAGATGGGATGTAACAGGGGGTGCAGCAGCGTGTTGCCAGTAATGCTGTACAGTGGCCTCCTGCTACTGCTTGATCCTGCAGCAATTTCCACAGCTGATGGCTTTTAGCAGGATTTCAGGCTAATTTAAGGAGGATGGTGAGGAGGGAAGGCAAACAAAAGGACCATTAGGGGCTCTGGTAGAAAGGGAGAAGAAATTAAAGGGAGCATTCTTTGAAGGGAATGAAAAGGAAGTGGTGGGAAATGTCTTGAATATTCTGAGAAGCAGTTTAAGGAGATTGGGCTGTGCAGTTGGGCATCCTGGGAAATCAGAAGTGCAAACTGAATTGGTACTTTGTAGGATAGTTCAGTGCAATTTATCCCCCATACATTTTAAGAACAACTATAGGAAAATTTTTTTATTTTACTAACTGAGGCTTAGGGAGGAAAACTCTTATGTTGTATCATATGCATTTGGGTGAGAGGGTGTTTTCTCTGGACTGTGGCATAAACTAATTGTCCATTTTCACCTCTGACTCCTGAAAATCTGAGTACATTTAGGACTAGATTTGCCATCCCATGCTCCTCCAGACTTAAACAAGGGGAGTAATTAAAAGCATGGAGGAAGAGTCAAGGGCAGTTGGTTTTCAATGATTTTGATAGAGAAAAAAGCTTTTGCAAGGAAAAAGCAAGAAAAAATTGCTTCAGACAACATACTTTACATATGAGCTCTACGTAAAACTGTAAACAAAGCGGGTTAATTTAAAGGAAACAGGAAATAACTGACTGCTATTGGGAGCTGGTGCAGAATTGATGCTGCATCAGATATGCCTATATGTTATGCAATAATGTTACAGGGCAGTATTGATGAATGAGGAAATGTAACCCCAAAGGTGTGATCAGCAGTCCTAGGTGACTGAGTCTCCAGCTATGGAGACTGCATCTTTTGCAGATTTGCTTTTGAACTGAAATTAATGAAACATTAGTCAAATTCCAGTATGATTTGAGTACACTGAGTAAAATTAGTCACGAGCAGAATCTCTCGCTACGGCAAGAAAATTGCTGTAAATTACTGAAGGTCTATAAAATCTATTAATGGTGATGCATTTCTGTTCTTCTGGGTTTGGCACATTACTGATAATTAGCAACTCTGGGAGGGATTCCTGTTGTCTGTATTGGCTGAGCACTGTGATCCTCTGTGGCCACAGAACTGTGGAGCCCCTCATGCTAAGGATGCTCATGAGGAGTGCTTTTGGACTGCATCTGTGCTTAAAAAAAAAAAAAAAATCCAAACTCATATGCCTTACAGATAAAGTCTAACATAGTTGTATTGAAAATCCCAGGTAATTACTTTTTTTTTATAATGCAAACAAATTACATAGACAGATGTAAGTTTTTAAAAGGAATGTAAAAATTATTGCTTCCTGCTTCCTGTAGAACAGTGTGTTGGCATCAAGGGGGATGCTTGTGGTAGGTTATTTTTATTAATTGTATATGGTGTTGTTTATGCATTTAGTAATATTTCCTGAGTGACAATTTCCTTACACCTAAACGATCCTCTTTTGATTGGATAAATAGAAATCCCTAGGTTTAGGGGTGTAAGGTAAAGCCTATCAATGTTTTTTTTTTTTGATACAACAAACTCAGATTTGCATTCTTATCAGTTCTTAAACATAGGTCACAGGCTATTTATTGTTCTTAAACTTTAAAAGAACCCCACCCAAACACTGAGTTGGCTGTTCTAAGCGCTGGTTTCCATTTTACATAAAGAATAGGAAATCATAATGCCTTTCTTCAGTGTGAAATATTAAGATGTTAGACCAATTTTTAGACAAATTTATTGTTTGTCTGGAACAATTAGTTCATTGAGATTACTATTCATGATTTGCATGTCTAATAAATAATGCATGTTCTAACTAGTCTATGAAAACCCCAGAACAAAGATGAATTCCCAAAGGACTGCTGGTAGAAAGAAATTTAACATAAAATATATATAAATATCTTAATAACTTAGCTCTTAAGGCTTTCACTGGGGTATCTGAACCAGGTCCCTACATGCTGTACTGTTTCCTATTGTTCACATCTTGCCTTTCAATATTTCCCTGAGCTAAAACAGCGTTACTTGGCAGTAACTATATATTGCAAAATTAGCAGTCTGTTTTTGCTATGTTTAATATTCAGCATAATTTTAAATCATGTAATGATGTCATTAGCAGTTTGGTAAAAGCAAAACTGGATGGGAGGGGAAGAGAATTGGCATGGGACAGTCTTATGATCTGTATTCCAGCCACGAGCTTCGGTTTTCCCACTGTCATGTGAACCTCCAGACAACAGCAAGGAGCGAGCAATTGTAAATACCTGGTATCCTGGGTAGGTCTAAAAGTATTTCCCATATCTGGGGTAGGTTTTCATCTGACTCCTCATGGCACGTCTTCCTGCAGAGCCCCATCAGAGCTGGGACATTCAGCTGTAATGCAATGCTCTCACACCATTCCCTTGGCCAAGGCTGTTATTGCACCTGCACAGGGAGGCTGCAACATCAAAGGCAACACATGAAAGGGAGAAAACCCCAGCAAATTTAGGGATTTGATTATTTGTGTAAATCATCATAGATACGGCATCTTTCTTTGATGTAGCCACCACAGCAAAAGGTTGGAAGGTCAGACTTAAATGTAAACTGCTTTCCAGCTCCAGCATTTATCCTCCTCCAGAACAAGGTTTTGGTGCAGTAGTTTCCCCTCCTCATCCCTCCCCCTTTTCAGAGTTTCCATGTGCAGCTATTGCTCATTCATTACTTATGCAACTGCTGAAAAGAATAATATCAGAAGATGCTGATTAATAGCCCAGTCTCTCTTTTGGCATCCTGGGGGCTTCAAACTAGTCCCCCAAGTATGAATTATAAGGGTATTTCATGGAAGCTGCAATCTGCATGCTGGGATCTCCTTGGAATTGAGCTAGAAGAACCACAATAAAATGATGCCTTTTGCAAAACCAGGCTCCTGCTGGAGACAATCAGGTTGGGAAGGTGCCCTGAACCTGGGAGATGCAAACTGGGCTCCTCTCTGTGCTGACAAGTAGCCTAATGCTGAATGTCACTGAGGTTCCTTGGATCCCCGGTGCCACCCCTATCAGAGCGAGCATATTGGTTTTGAATCAACAAATGGTAAATTAGAAAGCTTACTTAGTGTTCAGAATCTTTGATTAAAACAGCAGATGCTTTTCATGTTATTTGATCAAGATAACTGTAGCTCGTTTGCTTAAGTTAATTAGCTGGGGTACTGTTATCAGTGCCTGCCAAATAACATGGAATTTTTCCTAGGAAAAGTCTCCATTAAGGGAACTAGGTAAAATCCCACGTTGCTGGTCCATGACAAAATGTCATTGCCTGACTTATCAAGTTTGGTGCAACTATTTACATGAGCTACAATACTTTGTCTCGCGTGACATGGAATCCACAGGGCAGGTTTGCTTTGGGAACTCCAGGGAGCAGGAAGTTTGGGTTGAAACTCATGTGACTCACTCCTTCAGGTTCCTAATAACGAGAGAAATCTCAGTGAAGGCAGGATTATGTCAGTGAAGCAGATTTAACATCAGTGCTTTTAAGGGCTGATTTTGTTCTTGCATTTGAATAACTTCTAATGCTGCAAGACACCAGGCTTCCTGTACTTTTAAAAACATCTTTCAAATACAGAAATTCAAGTCCATTTGCCTCTACAGCATAATGAGGAAAGGGTTTTAGGACTGTGAACGTGAAAGAATAGAGATGTTCCTGAAGTGAAACTCTTTTTGGTCCTTCTTGTCATTATTATTCTATAAATAGGGGTGAATTATCAATAAATGTCCATGCTCAAGTCAAATGGTTTCTGTAAATTGGACAGACAATTGGAGAAAAGCAGAGATGTACTGACAAATTGCCCATGGGATATTGCAGTGATCTATCCCATGGGACTGTTGAGTGGATTAATTAGTAATGCTTAGTGAAATAGTCAAAATTAATATATTTTATTAGCTTGGATTTTTTTTCCTTTTATTCCCCTCCCCATGAAATTGCATAGGAGAAGCCAGTGGATTTTAAAAAAATGTATGTACTTGGGATAAAAGTCTGGATTTCAAATGCTTAGACAGCAAAGCAACCTTCCTGTCTGCTCTGTCACATATAGACCATGTGGACTGCAGTCCCAAAATAATGCTACAAATGCATTTCTTTGGTTCCTGACCTGCCACCTGAACTGGATAGCTAAAGGGGGAACTGGCTCTCACCTCTTTGGGACCATAACATCTCCAGTTCTGCCTAGCTGTAGGAAACACAGTGAGTGTGGGGCTCATTGTGAGAGGAGATGGTGTTCACTCAACGCACAGTCTGTTGTGTAATGTTTCACTCCACCGTTTTTGCCATCAGACAGCAGTGAAGTCCTTCAATAGCTTGTGCATCAGAAAATGAATTTTGCCTTTACCGTACTGGTGATAAGCTGCTGCAGGCAATGACCTGCCCTCTGAAATCAATCAAGATGACTTGAAGAAAAAAAAATATGAGTGGCAATTGAATTTCAAAAATAAAAAGCACATTGTTGTAGTAGCATTTGAGGCTGTACTATTGAGGGAAACAGATGATCTTTCAGATCAGACCAGTAGTGACTTAAAGATACTGTAATGTTTCAATCCAGAATTCCAGACAGCTCCAAGAGAGGAAACTGCCATTTCCTATCCCATAATAATGCATAATTACTTAAAAAATACTTCAAATGCATCCCGAGGCACAGAAAAATATCCTACATCTTGAATACAGATTATGCACAGAGTACACAGGATAAAAGAGGAAAAGTGTTCTTTGAAAAGCATGTTTCATATGCATTTGTTTTGATGAAAAGAAAAAGTTTTTTTTTGGTTCTTCTAAATTAATTTTAATTGTGCAGTCAGTTTAGACTGGAGTGTATATGGAAATCTCTAGTGAGGTAGAGAAAAATACATTCTCTTTTCTTTACATGCAAGTGGCATTCTAAAGCACAACAGTAAGAAACCTGCATCATAAATTTTGTATTTCATAGTAATAAATTGCATGTTAAATCTTGTGGTGAATTAAATAATATGCATGAAAGCAGACCAGTCACTCTCATTTCAGAGAAATAATCCCTTGATGTTTTCAGCAAGAATCAGGGTCTTTAACATCTATGGGGTCTTGTGTTGGGTATGGGAATTAAAATTGTCACACGTTAATTTCTTGGGATTTACTTTTAAATTCCTTGAAAATTATTTCTAGGAAAACTGTTTGTGTATTTTTAATTCTGGCAAAGCTCTTTATTCCCATGTGAACATCTCATTTAATGTAAGATGCAGGTGTAATTCCCAGAGGATTGAAATGAAACCAGCAGCAAGTAAACTGCCTCCACGAGTGCTCATCCCCAGCCCTGGAAAACAGTGTCAAGGCACTGAGTGCACTCATTTGAAGTTCTTCTTGCTTTTATCAAAACCTATCTGATTAGATTAATCATGGGATTAAGAAAACATGTAGAAGGAAAGCCTATCATGACACAAAAGTGATGTAGCCTTTCTCTGAACATCTCTATGCATAGTGAGAGGGCTGTTTCTCAGCAGCAGTCATGTAGAAGGAAAGGGGAGCAAATCACTCTGTGATTGCATCCCTGGCATTTATTCCAGCGTGGACTTTGCACTCCTGTCCGGGGATCCTTTGTATCCCAGCATGGTTTAAGTTAGCACTGCTAATTGTGACAAAGTCCCCAGACACTGGAGGGGGCATGCTGCTGCAGCAGCAGCTGGGTCTCCAAATACTCCTGGAGAAAGCTCTGGTTTGAGCTTTATCCTTATCCTTCTTTTGGTAGTGTTTAGTCAGAGAGAAGAGCAGGTTGTAAAGTAGGGCAGGAGGGGAAAACTGGAGGCTCAGCCCTCACCAGCCAGTGCAATTGGAGCTGCTGCTGTTCACTATCTTGTGCAAATCTAAAGGGGCTGACAACATCAGATCAAGTATTGGAAATTACATAAACAGTGCTCCAGGTAGCAGTTTGTGAAATATCCGGTGACTGATGAGTATGAATGATTAAACCCATTAGCTTTTCCTGCTAATATTTCCACTAATGATTTCCAATTGGTTTCTCTAACAAGGGAAGCCACACAAGGGAAGTGAAAACAAAACTATTTGGTCTCTGCTAAGTAAAGCTCTTCAGCTGCAGAAAATGGTACGGTTTTAATAATTGGATTTTTTTTTCCTTTCCTTTCTTTCCCTGAAAGCATACAGGAAAATTGACAAAAGAACCCATCTAATAATTGGCTTTATGTCAGTGCTCTGTACAAGGCACTGAAGAGACAAAACCCTCCCTGAAAGCCCTGGGGCGAGCTGCAGGGATGCAGCCAGGCCACTTTGTGTCTGCGCCGTCAGCCCCTGGGCTGCCACAGCAGCTGTCGCCTTCTGCGGCTCTGAACCAGCCTTTCCCAGCTAATTGTTCTGCAATAACACAAAGGGCCGTTTCCCTCAAAGGAAAACCTGCCAAGAAGCCTACCTTGCTGCCACGAAGGGCTTTTTGTAGGACCCCTTTCTGCTCTGCTGCACGCTTACTTTTGCAGCCCTACCACCTTGCGTCGGCTCCCTGTGTGGTTGTATGTCCAGTCAGGTAGCTTAGCTCTGACATGGTTTTTTTTTTTTTATGTGCCTCTGTGTGTGTAACTTTTCCAGCTTCAGCAAAATGGTTTTTTTCTCAGGTAGGTCTGTATGTGGCAGCTAACATGCGGATTTTGGTCTGTCTGATGTCCCTGTCCCAAGCATCTGCCTGCCTCGGGGTGAACCCCTGCAGGCTGCTCTGCTGTGGCAGCTTTTAAATGCACGGCATCAGAAATATCTGCAGATACAGTTGTGTACAAAATCCTGCTGGTTTATATTTGTGCTTAGCACTATCACAAACCAAGCCTCCTATTTATGCCTTGTGTATATTTATGTACAATGAAGCTGTATCATATTCCCTTCTTAAGCACATACAATAGAAAACTTGACTAGGATTTAATCTTCCCTGTTCAAAGCCTGTTTTCTGAGATAGCTGGCATCAAGTTATTTTTAAATGACTGCAGTGTTCTCTTGAACATACAGTTTTCCCCTGGAGAAGCTTCGGGCTTCTAGGAGGCACCCCATAGGTTACCCTGGGGTCTGTGCTGCTGCTGCCACCTCAAACATCGGTGCTGTCAGGTTACCTGCGTGCTCTTTCCCAATGATGCTATTTGCCTGTACCTCTCCCCTTCTCACTGCATCAGTTTTGTGAGGGGTCCCTGGAGGCCCTCTGCTTTCAGCAAAAATGCAAAAATACACAGTAGTGTATGTTTCTGCTGTTCCTAAAGGTGATGTGCAGTGCTCCTGGCTCAGGTCAGCCACCTTATCGGGACAAGGGAGGCTGAACATCACCATTACTCAGGTACTCTGGAGCTGGTACTGCTTTTACTTTGGGAAGAATGGTGCTGGATAACTACAAAATCATTACCTGTGTGTCTATGTAATGGGTTTATTTATCAGAGTTTATTGTTGGACCTAATAGAGAAGGGTTATTTTAAAGCTGCACCCTGAAATGGGCCACTGGGTGCTCATGTTACCCTATTTATGGTTACGTCTCAGAGCCCTAATTTAAAAAAAAAAGGCCAAAAAAAAAAAAAAGCTCAAGTAGACATATCCAGTTAATCTGATAAAATGTCAAAGTACTTCTGCGTACAAGATAATCATCTGCAGACTTCTTATGACTGCTCTCTGGGAATAATGGCAACCTTGTTTGGCGAAAATACCTGGATAAAACAGCACCTTTTTGGGCTGGTAATCATCAGGAAGATACCCTGATAAAACAAGCTATATTAAAATCACTTATAGCTCTTGCTGCAGAACTCTAGCCCCAAAAATACTTGCATACCAAAATCACCAAAATTTAATGAACATCTATCTGTTACATGTAAAAATAGGTGTAGACCCTTTGCCTCCACTGCAATATGTCTCCTCTCACTCGTGAGGCTGTGAACTGATGTAATTAGTAACTGTGTCTTGAGAGGCAGCTCTAGGCAGGGCAGAAAAAGAGGGTGGGTGATTGCAACACCTCTTCTTGCACTTGCCAAGTGCCTCCGTGCTCATGGTTTTCATTTCTTCTGCAAGTATTGAATGTAAATACTGAGCTGAAATTTTCCTTATTGGAGGTCAGCTATCTAGTGGGTTTATTTACTGTTTATTTCAATAGAAACAGTTTTGTTGTGCTGAGCAGGGAAAAATAGAGTATTTTTTCCTTATTAAATAATCTGCCAATCCTCTTAATGTTATTATGTTGGGGTTTTTGTCTAACTGTTCTCATTTTGAGGCAGAGGATTTATATTTGAGGAAGAATTGATCTCTGTACAAGGGTTCCTGACAGGGTAAATTGTCTTGTGACATGACGGCACTGATAATAATCTACTATTATTTTTTTAGGTAGCATCACTTAGATCAATGCAATAAATGGCATTAATTAATTTCCATTCAGATTATCTTTTCCTGTGTCATCCTATTGTGGACAAAGACACAAGACAACAAGGAATCTAAGAATAATAAATTGGGAATTACTTCTTTCTGTAAGGTAGATCTTCAAACATGACTTTCTCTATTTCAGCCTCAGATTAGATTTTTATCCCACTTCTTCCCTATGCAGATTGTTAACAGTGCAACAATAGCAAGGATCAAAATATGTATACATATAAGAGTTTCAATAAGAGGAATATTTTGCTTCAGGAGCTCCTTCTAAACTGGAGGCTGCCTTGCAGGCATTTTGTAATTGCCTGTTTTAGGTTTTCCTACACCTCTGTCTCCCATTAGAGACAAAGTATGATTGATCAAAACCAGGAAGATGAATATTATCTTTATTTTGAAGTTCATTTTGAGCTGAAAATGAAAACTTGAGACAATCTTTGTGCTCTTGAAAAACTAAGATTCATTTTATAAAATCATGCTGAATTTAAATTCTAGTATTTTCTTTCCAAATTGTCATTTTTCCCCATTGCCTCCTCATTTTTATGAACAGAAGCTTGTAAGGTGATAATTTTTTATTATACTGTAATGTTTCTGGAAGGAAGATATTTCAGCATCAAATGTACCCCTCAGAAGCACAAAGCATACTCTAGTGAAGAGCTTATTTTCAAAATAAAAACAAGCCTTTTCTTAGGTGCTTGGGGAGTGACGGTTCAGCTCTTCACCCAGGAGAGCAGCATCTATTTAGTGTTTGAAAGGTACTTGTTAGCAATAGATTATAGGACTAAATTCTGTGTGATTCTCACATTTGTGTCATTAAAGACAACATGTTTCAGACCAGAGGCTGCAAATGAGGACGACTTTGTAAAAATTTCATATGCACAGAAAGTTTCAGACAGTCTGCCTTAGATGCAGTTTATTCTTTTTCTTTACATGAAGAGCTTTTAGCTTCTTCCTGAGAGGAAAGAAAGAAAAAAAAAGTTTTACATTTTTCTCATGTTGTTTTGGATTTTTTTCTGTTTCCTTTTCATTACCACAGTCATCTAATTACTCCCTGTACATGTGTGTTTCCTCTTCACCCCCTCATCATCTCTGCTGCATCCTTTCTGGGCTTCCCCTTCCATTTGTTTTCTGCTTCAGCCCCATTTCTGGGCCTACTGATCCCTATGTCCTTGTCCTAATTTCTTTTCCAGACTGAACTCATTTCCTTTCTTGGCCATATTTCTCCTGACCCAGTCCAAGCTTCCTTTACACCTGCCCAGAGCTGTTTTCCTGCCAGACCCCAAATACAGGAGTTGTGCTATGAAAGTCTCTTAAAAAGGCCAAACATTAGAAGAGAGAGAAAATAGTTGTGTTCTGTGCTGTGTTGCTCTGAATTTACAGAGCCTCTAGTGATCCAAGAGTGGGTGCCAGTGAGGATTGCATCAGATATTAGGTGGCATGTACCCTGAAAACATTCCTGAGCATAAAAGGACAAATGCAAAATTTCATTTGAGATAATCAAATCATATTTTATACCAGATGTGGATTTGATCCCTGGAGGAGGAGGAGGATACCAGAGATTACGAAATAAAACACATTGTGTTTGCTGGTTTGTTTGTTTTCAGTGCAATAAACTTCCAGGGCTTTGTTTTGCATTATGATGACATTGCTGGCATGTCTGTACTTTATCCCACGGAAAAAATTCATCCTTGCCTGTTCTGTTCTGAGCACGAACTTCTCCATTTACACTGCCCTTTTTAGTTTCCTGTCTCACACTTGGAACTTTGCTTTCTTTATTCACTTTAATTTAAAAGTCCCCTAAAGGCTGGTCAAGCACTGAGCATTAACCCTGCTAAGATCTCTGACCATGATTGTAAAGTTTCATTCCTCAAAGCTTCACTTGCTTTAAAATCAGTTGGTGCTCTGTTTCCTACATCAGGTCTATGAGAAAAGTATCATAGGAAACACGTTACTATCGGAAGTTATTTCGTGGTATTCAGATTGGAAGAGGAACCTGCTGTCAGTGATCAGCTTTTGTTTTAAATCTGGCTGAACTAACAGGAAAGACATACGGAAAATGGCCCTCTGCACACCCACATGCTATAGCAGGCATTTCACCTAAGGAGAGGTGATGGCTAAGGAGAGTAATTGGTGTTGCAACTATAGTATCTCAGGCTGTGATCTTGCCACATCTTAAAGTCATGAGGCTTTCAGGGCTGCTCTGCCTTTGGGAAACTTCCAAAGAAAACTTAAGTGTTAAAATAAGTGACTTTGGTGATTTAAGAGGTGACATTTCCCTTTCTGTGCTAAATCTTCAGCCAATGCTCCAGCATGATGCTAAAGAGAATCACGTTTCCATAGGTGTTATGTTTCAGGGGAGATGCAAAATGGGGATCTGCTGCTCATGTCTTCATTTTCTGTCATTTTATGTGGAAGTTTTGCCCCTTAAAAAGAGGGGGAGAACAATTGGGTATCATTATGTTTGTGCAACAATGGATTTTACAGTTGCTAGGTCTTTGAAGTGTGTCAGTGCAGCATTATTTTCTTATGATAAATGGTACATACTAAATTTGGGCTATGACCACTCCTTCTGAGTGATCTTTAATGGAACAGGGAACAACATCCAGAAAAATAACTCACAGAATGCAGCTTGGCATATAACAAAGTGTTCTTGCTAACCCTATGTTTTGTATAGTAAGTTGAAGCTTCAAACCTTAGTTCTTGTACAATTATTTTCAAGGTGTTCATAGAGGCATATTCAGACCATGCTCCTAAGCACAGATAGATATTTCTTTGTGTGAGTTATCTTGACTTGATGCACTTAAATGGTCTTTCAAGGTGCATCTGATGGCTTTGTCTGGGAATGCATCCTAGCACACTGTGTGTATCCAGGGACACATAAAAAAATTAGTTGGGGAAAAAGTCACTTGCCTAAGGAGTCTAATTTCTCCCTGTTGGTAGAATCTGTGAGATACAGATGTGGGAAACAGCAAGAGGTCCTTGTGGGCTATGGTAGAGGATACTGGCTGCAAGAGAAATAAAGGTAGTTGCAAGCCAAATATTTTTTTCCCCCATCTGAAAGAACAGCTGTACTACTGAAAAATACTAAATGTCAAAATCAGGTAAAAACTGATTTCACGCTTATTTCCTACTGATACATAAAGTCCAACAGGGTCTTGTTTACAGTGTTCCCCCTCTGTGAACGCACAATGAACTAATAGGCTTTCTCCTGTTGGACTTCTCACTGTCCTCTATATTCCCCCTCCTCCATCAGCACCTCCCTGTGATGGAGATCAGCTGCACCAAATTCCTTATGGCTCTAGAATAGCCAACATCTCACACAAAACTCATCTTTCTTCTTGGCACTCGAAGGTCAGAGGAAGTTTTTGGAGTTGCTTTCTCTCCCTCTAATTACAAATGACCAATTCTCTTCCAGCCCTTGGAAGCCATCATTTCCTCTGGGTTGCAAGTCCAGAAAGCTCTAGTGATGAAAACCTTAAGGTATAAAACTTTTGCACATTTGTTTGCTTCATATTGCAGAGACTTCACCCAGCATCAGGGTTTTGCTGGCTGATGGGCTACAGGCACAAAGTAAGAACAAGGCAGGTCAGGATGAGATGAGGAGTACTTGCAGAGGCAGCTGCAAGACTTAAAAAAGAAAAAAAAAAAAAGGAAAAAAAAAAAAAGAAGCAGTGCTTGAGTAAAGATTAATCCATCAGCAGGCAGTAATCATAACTCTTATATATAAATGCAGTCTGTGTAAAATAGAACCATGGCAATTAAACTTGCAACTTTTTTTTTTTTTTAATGTGCCTGGAGAAGAGGCTTTAAATTGTGGTTTTTAAGAAAAGTCCACCCTCCTTCTGCTTTTAACACATTTTCTTTCTGAATGTTTTACTGCTTCTTCCAAAATGAATTTGCCTCCATATGTCAGAGCCATTCCCAAGGAAAGATGTCTGATAGTAATAAAGTGTGTACAAGAAATGTTTTAGCTGTGATACACTATGTGAATATCATAGAGTTTAATGCCTTCAGTTACCATACAAAACTCTGATATTTTGAGATATGTGTATGGCATCAGCTGTGGCTTTGCCAGAAATCCAGGCTGAAAACATCCTTTTAGTATGTTGCCCCAGGAGCAGAGGCCAAATTCTCACTCTAATTTCCTTGGTAAATTGGACTTTTCAGCTGTAAAGGCTCTTTCTGGTGCACTTCTTGGAACAAGTAAGTCCATTCTTTGCCCATTGTACTCACCCATCTCCTTACTGTCCTTATTTCTCTTACAATACAGGAGAGAACTAAAGGGGGAAAAAAATTCAGTCTGACTACTCTGATAGCAAATGGACAGGCCACTGTTAGACACTAGAAGAGACATGGAACGTGTTGTACTTAACAACTGAAAATGCTTTAGCACCTTCCTTTTGCCTTGCTGCTTCAATCTTTTACTTCACAAAAGCTTTTGCAAAATGAATCTGAGTTCCAACCAGATAAATAGCAACATAATGGTTAATTCAAACCAAAATATGATATTAAAAGTCTTATTGCTTTCAAGATAACCTAATAACTCCACTTATAATAACATGAAAAAATATTAAAAATAATAAGAATCTTATAAACCCATGGCTAAACCGAAGAAAATTCTTGTTTGATGTTAAGGCAATTCCAGATACTTGCATGCAACCTCCATTATCCTGTTCCTTAGGCTGTAGGAAATTCCACTTACATCATTGACTTCCTGCCATTGTGGAGAATAGGCTTTGGTAATGGTTTAGAGTTAGAATTAGCCCTCATCTGCCTTGTGCTCCAGTTCTTGACCATGCCAGTTTAATTACCCAGAAATTATTAGTGCAATCTCTTTCTTTTTTTTTCCTCCTTTCATTCTACAGCATTTCTTCTATATTAAACAAAATCAAGTTTTTCCAATCGAGAGCAAAAGTGGGATTTAAAGCAGTTAAAGTAAAAAAAAAAATCTCCCTCAATCTAAAATCTATACTGGGCACAGGGAATGCTAAAACTGGAGGGCAAATCACTGGTTTCCACCACTGAGAAGAACTGTTATGCTGGTTATTTTTATGCCCATTATTATCCCCAGCTTTAAGGACTGGTTCTAAGTGCTGCCTTGACTGAGCAGTGGGAAAAATGTTTCTCACAACTTAATCCAAAATGCAGCCATGACATGCTAGGTTTGGATTGCTGCTTTGTGTCAGAGATGCCTGATAGGAGCTGCCCTTTCTGCCTTCTGACAGTTTCCAGAGGTATTAAGTAGCTGATACACCAGTTTCAACTAGTCAAGGATGTGGCAATGCCCTTCAGTGAACTAGCTGAGGTGGGATTTTTACTTTCTGGAGGATGCATGTGGCTGAGGCATTTGTGTGACTGAAGCAGAATGAACTTTTATGGGTGGTTTTAGGTCTTGTGCTTCATCCCCTCAGTCTCACTGTGCACAACATGTATTTGTTGCTTGTGTGTGGTAGCACGAGGAACAGATGAGAGAGAGCAGATAAGAAACAATATTCTCAGAGGAAGATGATCCTGATGTTACTGGCAGAAATTTATAGTATTATCAGGGATATATCTTAGGGCAACACAACAGCAAGAGCAGCTGATCTTCTTATCCCTTGGACTGCTGAGAAGAGGTGCAGAGCCTAAAAAGGCAAACATTATCTTTCCTTGAGAGTTATTGCTTTATTGGTACGACATTCACAAGCCCAACAGTGTATTTCAGGAAGGTAATAGCTCCTTACCTTAGCCCTGGAATAAATATTTATGGGTGTTTATAATGAGCATTTACGACTCCCTCCCCATTCCCGAGCAAGGGCACTTCCACAAAAGGAGAAGGTGCCATGCTCACCCATTCCCACCCCCTCCACCCCCCCCATCCGTTTTTGGGTTTGTTTTAAATCTGATGTGCCTGTCAGAAGCTCATTCCAAGGGCAGAGATATCCAACCTGGGAAATATTCTTGTTTACTCAGATTATTTTGCTGAAAAAAATGCCTTGCTGTGATATCAAACGAGAAGAAAACAAAGCAGGAGATGTGATTAATGAGCTGCCTGATGATGTGGGGATGTGTGGGTAGATTATGCACAAGGGCAAAATTAACCAGCTAAACTTGGGTGCAGAGAGGGCTTCTCAAAGTGATAAGGTATTTGCATGTGCTTCATTCTCTAGATTGCTGTCATAATTCAGGATCTTGAATGCAGCTTATTAATAGTGAAACTGGGAGGCTTTGCCATTTTTCAGCCTATATGGGTAGCAATTAGCCATTAGAGTGAAGTTCTATTTTTTGTAATTAACTTTGTGTCAAAATTTCTTTGTTCATTATCTGTGGAAAACACAAAACCATCAACATCCATTTTACTAGAAGTACTGTTGAATGACCTAATTTTCTTCAAGCTATTCCCTTCTGGTATTACCCCAGATTCCCTTACTGCTTGATGTCTCCTCCTTTAACATGCTTTGGAGGGACTGATTGAGGATGGCATGAGTTTGAGTGCTTGTTTTTACTTATATCATCTCTATGAACACGTCTGAATACTTGCCAAATCTCATTCAGTGCAAGTAAATAACACAACTTTAATATTTCTGTTTATATTCAGATTTAGAGGTTTAGTTTATATATATTTGGAACAGGTTGCCCAAAGAAGCTGTGAATGCTCCATCCCTGGAAGCATTCAAGGCCAGGCTGGATGGAGGTCTGAGCAACCCAGGTCTAGGTGGAAACTTCCTTGTCCATGGCAGGAGACTGGAATGAGAGGATCTCTAAGGTCTCTTCTAACCCAAACCATTCTATGACTCTATAATGATTCTATTATCTATACTTCTGCACTATAAATGTCAGCAAAGCCAGGTACATGCTTTAAACTAGCTTATGCAATAGTTGTCACCCTCAGAAGGTAAATTGCAAAGACTTTTCATTGGTTGCGTGTTGAGCCAGACCACTCACCTTGTTTAATTCCGGGGGGGAAAAAAAATTGCTTGCCGGTCAAGGCTGAGGATGATGCACTGGATGTACTTTTTTTTTTCCATATCCTTTGATACTCTCAGGAAAAGAACACACTGAATTCAGCTCTTCAGACTGTTCTCTATAACAGAGGAATTTTGGCCTATTAGACAGGATGATTGCAGGCAAGTATTCATAGGAGCTTCTCCTCCTAGTGAACCTTTTTTCTCACACTCATGAATCATGTAGGTATTACATGCATTCAAGAATCAAAAGACAGCAGAACCTATCCCTCTCCCAAAGCTTATTCTTTCCACTCTCCTCTCTCCGGCTGGAAATATGCGGATTGGTTGCTTTGATGTCAAGAGGGTAGAAAAATATCCATCTCTACAAACACTGGCAGACACATATTGTTATAGCAATAGACAGACATTCATTCCCCCACCAGACAAGCTTGTCCTCTGAATAACCACTTTACTGCTAGAAAGCAAGAGTTTTACCAGAAAAGGGACTTAGCAGAAATGCACTAAGTGCAAGTCTGACTGATCTAAAGAATATTCTTTTTCTGCCAAATCCAGGGTGAGCCAATGAAAAACCCTCACAAGGAATTGTGCATCAGCTTTTTGTGTCCCAGGGATCCCTGATCTACCACTGTGTGGAGAGCTGGGTTCTGGTAGCAACGAGCAGGGCCTGTACCTTGATGATTCACAGTGTTTATAAACCTTCCCCTGTTTATATCAGATCATGTGGCACCCTTAGGCAGTGCTTGGAGAAAAAGCGTGCACAGGGATAACTTGTATTTTTAACAGCCCATCCACAACAAGCTCATGATGTCCTTCAAGGTTTCTCAAGAAATCAGGGGTATACTCACTATTAAGGCACCTACAAATGAAGCACAGTGAGCTACCCCTTGCCCTGCCTCCTGCTCTTTCTGTCCCCATCTTCCCAATTCACCCCCTCATCCCAGAGATGGTCCTCCAATCCTCATATAGGAAAACACCCCACTAGGAAACTCAGAGCTGCTTGCTGCTGTATAAGTCCCTGCAAACCATGGTTTAGCCAAGCGTTCTCGTGGTTTTTCAGCTCTTTCCTTACAGTCTTCTATTTTCCCTCTTATCCTAAAAGCAGTTGATAAAGGCAGAATATAGGGAATTCTTTTCTTTCAGGCAAATGTACCACCTCTTTATGAAATCAAACCAGACCTCTAACAGATCTTATCCCCCTTCATTTAAACAACAGGCAGCTACCAGGTACAGCATTACTGCTGTCAGTAATTGTACAGAAGCTTGCATAGTGTAACACAAATTGGCTCCCAGGAGTCACAGAGACTAAACATGATGGTCCATCAGCTCTAATTTGCTTTAAAAGTGGTTAGTATGAACTGCATTAGAGGAGGGAGTTAAGAATCTTGCATCACACAGCTACTTAGTAGAACTGCTCTCCCAAAGGACAGGTTTACGTTCTGAAATGCAATAGCCCCCTTCCATGCCTGTTATTTTCTTAGCTAGGGGGTATGTTAAAAAAGTTCTGATCTTTCAATAAAAATAAATGCTATTTTTTAAATCACATTAAACTTCTCAGTGTCTTGGGGCAAGTTCCATCAGCCACTAAGCAAGCATGTATCTCCTTTAAAACATGGGAAATGTAACCCCCCCCATCCACTGGGGGCTCCTTGCATTCTCTGAAAGAGTAGGTTTAGATTAGGTACTAGGAAAAATTTTACTGTGAGCATGATGAGGTGCTAGAACAGGTTGCGCAGAGAAGTTGTGGCTGCCCTATCCCTGAAAGTGTTCAACGGCAGGTTGGATGGGGCTCTGAGCAACCAGGTCTAGCAGATGATGTCCCAGTCCATGGCAGGGTGGTTAGAACTAGATGATCTTCAAGGTCCCTTCCAATCCAGCCTACTCTGTGACTGTTTTTTGTGTTGATAAGCTTACCCATTCTCAGCTTAACACCTTTATTTCCTCCTTTACTAAATGAAAACATACAGAAGAAAACGAAATAGAATAATCTCTTGCATAAGGTAAGAGGCCAGTCTCAGTCACTCAGAGCAGTCATTCTTGCCCCTCTGTGCTCACTAAAGGGCTTTTTGTGGGCTGACTAGAATGCACTCATCCTACTGCAAGGTATATTCCCATTTCCTTGTGTCCCCAAAATATAGCAATTACTTTAAAAATAAGAGTATTGCATTTGCTTGCTTCAAAAGAACAGTTTCTTGGCTTTCTCATTTCTAACCCTGCTTTCCCAGCCAACCTGACTTTTGAAAAGAGAAGAATCACTTCAGTTTAATTGTGGATTTTTGAGGTGAGTGGTATATAGGGTACTTAGTAACATAGCCCAGAAGACCGTAAAGCTTTAGAAAAAGGTTTCCTATTTATCACGGAACACCTTGTTTTCCTGTTAGTGCAAAGGCAAAAAGACACAAAGACCCTCTTTCCCTCTAATCAGGTTACAGCATCACAATATGGCTCTCTTTATAGGGGTCATTAGATCTTTTCTTTGGAGAAAAGAGCTCTTCCCATAGCTTTGGTGAATTAAGTCTTTTGTCTGTAGCAGAAGGTGCTTCCCTCAAGCCAGCTTTTTTAGGCTCTACAAAGCAATCTCAACTGCCTGGAAGTTGCATGTTTATTTTCCCCCCTTTGTTTGCAGAAATACCTTCTCAAGAAAATACTGCACAAACTTCACCCTACTTTTAGTGGTTTTCTTTACATTCTGGCTTTGTTTTTTATATACCATTAAGCCTCTGGAGAAACATGGAACAACTATTGCAATATTCAAACTGCATAAAACAGGAAGGCTGTCAGTGAAGACACTTTGGTGCTCATTACCTCACCTGAATTCTGGACAGCAGCATTTCTATTGATGCTAATGCATCGATTTTAAGGAACGCTTTTCAAATTGAAAACTTTGTCTTCCTTCAGTTGAGTAGTGTGTGTCTGGGCTAGTATTATGTGGGCTTGTTTCTGATTTGCAGCTTCTTTTCTCTTCCGTTTAGAGTTAAGCTGTAAATGAATAGATATAGATACATATAGGTTAGAAAAGCCCTGCTGCAGCTTTCCATTAGTGCAAGTCATAACAAAGTCATTGTTACCAGGCTCATATTTGCCAACTTTTCACATCTGAGGAATTCTTCTACAAAAACCATTGTTGCATTGAAAAAAAAAAAAAGCTAAATGTTCTTATGAGTTAAGATTTGCATATCTGCCTTAATTGACAGAAAATAAAACTCTCGGTGCTTTTTATCTTGGGACTCATTCATTACTGAAGCAGTGTTTCCCTGTGAAACCAAAGAGCCACAAGGAAGCAACTCCATTCTGAAGAGAGGGTAAAAGTGATACAACTAAGTAGGCAGAGGGAGATGCAGTGACCTTGGATGAGGCAGCAGTCTCCAGGAGGGAAGCAAACAAGTCGCCTCATGAGCATGTGAATCTATGACAACAGATTTTACTGTAGCTCCAGATGTTATCTACAAGGGGAATAATATCTCACTGTATTGTGCTCAAAGGATATAAAACTAACTCATGCCATCCATAGATATTCACTGTAGCAAACAGAGATTCAAGCTGTTGGATTCTTTGCCTGTGCTCTGCTGCTGCAGAATGGGTGGGCAAACAATTGTTGGACCTCTTAATCTTGTTGGTCTTTTCCAACCTTAATGATTCTATGGTTGTAAATGCTGAGGAAAACGGATGCCTGGTGGGCTACGGGTGAAGGAGAGCTTGGCCACCCTGCTGGCCCCTGCCACTGACCCTACAAAGGTTTGAAGATGATGGTCTGGTTTATCCCTTGTTGGAAATACAAGGATCATTGCTAGGGAACACCATTCTCTTCATGCCCCTTCTTCTCCCTCTTCTGTCTGGCAGGAAACCCTATTTACTGGCAGTCCCTGCATCTTACCTGCTGGCCTTTGCCAGTTTCAAAAGTGACAAACACTCTCCCTGCTGTGAAAGACTTCTTTGGTTGGAATATGTTAGTCAAAAATCTGCCAGCTCTTATTATATATGCTACACTAGTCAGGGGTTAAAGATGTTCAAAAGAAGATAGGAAAGAAAAAGTGAATCAACTGCCTAATTCTATATTATTTTTAAGAAAAAAAAAATCTAGGCATTAAAGGTACCCTAGCATTTTTCACAAAGTCAGAGTAAAATGATGGCAGCCTGGACAAAGACGACTTGGGTTGGGCAGGTTAAGTTTTGCCACTCCCAATCTCTTTCAGGGAACTTGAGGTTTACCTGGCTCTATTTTGTGTTTGCTAGACTTTCCTTTTAAATGTGGCTTCAGAAGTCATTCAACATTCCACATCCATATCAAAATGATTTGGAAATTAGAAGATCAAGGATAAGTAGAATTTTAAGGGTCTTCTATTTTTGCAGGCAGTACTTGGCATGAGTAAAACCTGACCTTTATTCCCATCTCTCATTCTTTTTTGGTATACATATCTAACATGTGACTATTTTTCTTTTTACAGTTTAAATAATAATACTTTGAAAAATTAAATAATAGTACAAATTATATGTTTCTTCAGAATTTCTCCTGAGACACCATGACATTCCAAAAATGTTTTAACCTCATGAAAAGTGTTGGCTGCTACTCAGTATTCTGTTCCACTTTGCTATCACAAGCAGAAATGCATGATTTCTCTTCCTGGAAGCCGCTCTAATTCTCCTTGCTTGTTATAAGGTCTCCTTCCTCCAGGAAATTAATCTTTGTTCCAGTTGTGAAGGAAAATTTCTCCTTCCTAGATTATACTGAAAAAATTTTAGTGATTTCTAGAGGAATTTAAGGCTCTGTCACTGCACTTTAACTTGAATTCCAGTAATTCTATGGGCTTTCATGCCTTTTTTTTTTTTAAGGCTATAATGCCTTTTCTTGTTGTTTGTGCCCCCTTTTTAATTGAAATCTTGAAAACATTCTGTAAAATTCATTGGAAGAGCCTTTTTGTTATTTACTTTTACCTTCAATAGCACATACCTTCAGTCTATTATGAGTTCTATTATTTCCTCTACTTTTCCAGATTGCTGAGCTCCTTCAGCCTTAATCATCTTGTTCCATCTGATTTATTTCTCACATACCTGAATTTGCTAGGTAGTCTGCACAGCCTTGTCTTAATTAAGAGCTTCTGGGCCAAGCAGTCCTATAATTTAATTTATTATTCCATATATTTCAGAACTTTTAGTCCTGCCTTTGTGTGACATCTAAAGCAGGACTCTGCTGTCCAACTTTAGAATTGGGACAAGGATGCTGTTGGGATTGCATTAAGATAAGTGATAATCAGAAAACTCCAACTGAAGCTGGGACCTGTTTTAGGTGTAATTTACTGTCTCTGAGAAGATGTCTTCTCTGAAAAGTTAAGCAGAAAAATCAGATGATGGAACAGTGGTAAACAGAGGTGATGTGATCAGGATCTGTTTTTGTCTCTGCAAGGAAGATGATGTTGTTCTCCAGGCTCCTAATTTTGTACCTACCTTTTGATCATGCTTCCTCCTGATAATGTGTTTTGCTAGCAAACAGTATTAATTATTATGTCATAAGCTGAATGACCCAAACCAAACAGATCAAATGCAGCCTGATGGCAGAAAATAAACAGGAAAGCCATGGCAGCGCGACTGAAAAACTAGTGAGCTGTTCTTCAAAAGTCTTTTTGAAACTGATATTGCCATGCTATACTCATTCAGTAACTTAAAGAACAATCCTCTTGCCAAATGTTATTTTGGCAGAAAAGCTTAAGGTACAAGTTAATTAAATTCTAGCACCATCTAAGAGCCTTTTTTGAAGCATATTTGCTTCAACTCATGTCTTCTCTTTATGTCACTCTCTCTCAGTTTACATTCCTGGCTTTTATTTGTTTCACATAATAAATAGTAGCCAGAACCTGCTGTGGCACCAGAAGGATGTGAGATGCAAGGTCTGTTGGAGGGAGAATGACCTTCTTGGTTGCTGGAAACCCATTAAACCCCGTGCAGTGTGACCCCTCCGTGGTGTGGGTCTGGTGGCTGAGGGAGGACCCTGCAGTGCAAAAATAAAACCGCTCACTGATCTCTGCTCTGCCCTTCAGCATGATTATCGCTGTAGTGGTTTTCCATCCGTGAAGATGTAGGTGTATCATTTACTTGTGTCACATTTGATATATCCAAACTTGTCAAACACAAGCTGCTGCACTTGGGGTCGTCCAAGGACTTGAGCGTGTGACTGAGCGTGCAACAAATCAAGCAGCACTGAGAAACGGCACGAGCACCAGCACAGCGACAGCCGTGGTCCACTCTAGGTTCTGAATGAGGGCAAGATCAACATGTTTTATACATGTTTTCTATTCATAAACCTGCTGATCTTTACAACAGCTAAAAAAAAACAGCTGCACACAGCGAGAGGTACTGCTAATCTTTGAAGTACATAAGAATAACTGAATTAGCTGTTTCCCCAAATCATAACTACTACACCAAAAACCAATTTCAAAGCTAGTTTTGGACTCCACAGGTATTTGGCCTATTTTTGTGATGATGTCAATGAAAATACTTGTGAGCGAGACCTGTCAGCAATAGACTACGACACAGAGTGTGTTTATTGGGGTAATAGTTATAAAAGCAGGAATGCAGGTGGATGTCTAGAATCATCTAGATCTGACAGAGAGGGGAAGATGAGGAGGAAGCATCTACCTGGCTCACCCTGGGTGTCATTTTAACACCAGCATTATTGAAGAGCACCAAACTGAGCAGAACTGCTCCCATCTCCATTCTGGGTGACTGTCATTTGTTTTTGTGCTCTTCAGTTTCATAGTTATTTGAAACACAAACTATCGCAAGATTACCAGGTTTTCTTTTCACAGTCTTAATTCTTGAATCTTTGTGAAGACACAGAAAACAATAGGAGTATGTTCTACTTCTAATCAGAAAAAAATCAATTCAAACCAGAGGAAAAGGAACACTTTTTTTTCCCTTTCATAGCTGCTGCCCTCTTTCTCAGTGAGACACCATTGCTGTTCCAGTCTGTTGGGTTTATTGTATTTACTTTTTTTCCTCAGATTCATTCATTATCACAGGTAACCTCAGATTTACCTCCTAATGACCTCAAAACAAGCTGTCAGAATACCGGGTGAAAATGAGTGCTCTGAAAGTACAGTGCTGCTGGTGAAATTGTTGATGGTGGTATCTTTACGATTTGGTTTTTTTGGGGGGATAGGTGTTAGATAAAGCAAACCACTCTCACGAACCTTATTTCATCTATCTGTCATTTGAGTTAAAGTAATAAAAATGAAATTATGATTGTGTTTAATGGTGGTGAAACAATCTTTTGGCTGATGTGAGTAGTCATAGATTCTGACTTCTTTACAGCTGTCCCCTTCTAAACCAGTGAATGCACACAACAAATCCAAACGGTGGGGTAGATACTTGATAGCTCACTTTTTTTTTTTCCTCACTTTAAACCTCTTGTCCTACCTTTTACCTCAGTTAAAACACTTAGGAAGAGAGAAATTCATCACCACCACATCAAAACTTCTGGCTCTGTAATTCACCCTAGCAATATTTATTTTTCTATGCTTTTCATCTTTATAAATCAGGCTTAGTCTGATTTTTTTTTTTCTCCATTTCTAGTCTGGAAGCAAGCACTTATTTCCCAGGCCTATGACAGCTGATTATCCTTTTCTGGGGGAAATACAGAAATTACTGAACTTAATTATAACACAATAGCTGTAGCTACAGAAATGACAATTTCCAATAATGACTTCTTCATTATCTTGTCTTCTGCAGTATGAATACCAGATCCATAGCTTCTGTTGCAATAAGGGAGATGTTTGTTGATAGGCAAAGAAAAAATATTCTTAGCCTGGAAATAATATAATCTATTACAATCAACAAAACATTACACTGACAGACAGATAATCAATGCTTTGTCTATGATTTGCCAGAGTAGTCATGTAAAAAGAAGAACTATGTTTATTTATATGCTTTTGTTTTTTACACGTTTCTTCAATATTTGGAGCCACATACTTCAAAGAAAAAAAAAAGTAAATTGCAAAGCTGTAAGCTTGCCAACAGACCTCAACTTTCAAATCATCTTTCTGCAACTAGGTGACAAATAATTTATTGTCTTACTGGATTATGCAGATGTTGAAAATAACATGAGGTTTTCTTGGTTCCACTGAGTCCTGCTAGGCGGCTTGGGCTTGGCTCCACAGTACTGGGATTTGGCTTTCTTGGATTCTTTGATGTTCATATGCTCTGCTGGGCTTCCTGGGATTTGCTCCTTCCTGATTAGAAAAAAAAAATAAGTACTTTCCCAAGCCCATCAATTCCTGGCACTTCTCTGAGCCATGAGTCACAGGAGGCTAATTGAATCAGTGGTGCTCAATTCCCTCTGCCCCGAGACCTGCCCTGGCAGCCAGCACTGACTTCAGGGAATTGCATCTGGGAGCTGCTGATAATCTGAATATGTATAGAGGAAAGGAAAAAAAAAAAAGGATTCTGTGTAAGGAGGAGTGAAATGGTGACAGTTAAGTGTCACCTTGGTAAATGTGGATTTACCACCAGGTTTATGAGGGCTGCTCTTTGGGATTTTTTTTTCAGACTAAAAGACAGATATCACACCTCCCTGTTTATTCTTTGCTAGCTATGCCTGTGCTTCCTGTACCTTGACCTGTCATCCCTTATTTCAAGCCAGAGAGGCAGGTTCTACCGTGCTCCAGTGCAGAGTGTCCAGCCAGAGAATGCTCAGAGGGGCCACCAGGAAGGGTGGCCAGAGGAGTCAGTTTGTAGATGCTCAGGGCTGTGAAAGGTAGGCTAGGTAATACTCCTGGAAAGTGAGTCAGCAGCATCTTTCCATGCAAGCTACTTTTCCCAGCTCCTGTTACACTTCTCAAAAGAGAATGAAAAATGCCTGAGCCACAGAAGAGCCTGGGAGATGGAGATGAGGCCACAAGTCTCCACCTGCCAGGCAGCGCTGCAGCCATAAGGACAGGTGGTCATGTTCCTTCTTGCACACTCCCATCTGAGGTAGGGAAGAACAGACAGATTTTGCAACACCTTTGATTACCATTTCCAAAGTTTTCAGAGCCAAAACACACAAAGGATGTAAAAGAAAGAGAGAGGTTGAATCTTCTTATTTAGCATGAAGTTCCACTGCAGTTGTGTGTCTGGGAGGAAAACAAGACCTTCATGAAGGTTTTTCTGGGATGTTTCCCTTCAGCTCATCTCCTCTTTCTTCTTGGAAAAAGGGATTGCAGGCACTCGTTAGTTTTCAGGTAGAGCCACACTTTTTTAATACCGAAAAGGCCTAGAGGACAAAAACATGCCAGCTGTGACTATCTTAAAGAAAAGCCCTATTGATTTACATTTAAATGCAGCTGTCAGTCCCGGTTATAGCCAGCAAAGCAAAGGCATAGGGCACAGGGCGAAAACACTGCAGGGCTCTTGGAGTTTCATGTGCTCTCAAATCACCTCGCTCTGCTGCGATCGGAACAGCACAAATGGCAGGGAGAAAATGGGATGCAGTGAATGCCAACATATGGGAGCAAACACACAGCCCTGTCCCTCATATGCTGTGAGTGAGAGCCAGGAGCAAAGCCCACCCAGCTCTGGGGGTGGGCTTGGGGGCTTCATGTGCCTGCACTGGGCTGTAGAGGAGAGAGGGAGAAGTTGGACTGGACAGCAGGAGCTGCAGCTGCTGTCCTGGCTGCCTCTCCCTGTGTCCTGTGTCAGTGCTTGTGCACATAAAGCACTATTGTTTGCAGCCCAAAAATTGTCAGGGGAGCACTGGACAGTATCGCTGCCTTACACCATCAGGAACCCCACGTGTCCTGTCTCACACCCACGCAAGCACAGATGCAAACAGTCAGCCCGAGTGTCCTGCCGAAAGGGGTTTAAAAAAGAGCCACCAACTCCAGGCTGTTCTCTAGGAAGCTCCTGGGGATTGCTCAGGCTCTTGGAGGGTTGGGAAGTGATGGACGTCCCCCCCTTGGGTGTGAGCTTAGATACTCCAGCTGGCACATCCCAGCTCAGCAGCAGCCATAAAGGAAAACTGTGTTAATAGTTGAATGAGTATCTGGGTCCATTACTTTTTTGTTCCTCACTTGGGATGTAATATTTGATTTTTTTACATGTTATTCTGGGGGTTTCCAAGCCCTCTCAAACACATGTGAGTGTAGAGTGACACGTACCAAGGATACAAGGGAGTACTTCCCCTGTGCTAGTTTTTAATTCTGTCTATAACAAACACGTCTTTCTTTAGTATTTCTTTCAACTCCACTTTGGAAGTTGATTTATATCTGCCTCCTGTTTTGCTCTAGTTTCAATCTTCTGGCGGCACTCCTTGCCAAGCCAGCCTAATGCCCACATGAGCCCCATCAAGCCACATGCTTCTGTATATGCAGCAGTACATGTTTTTTCTGGGCTGAGCTTTGTTTGCCAAATCTGGGCCTGTATTCACAGATAATGACTTCCTTTTTGTCTCCTTCTCCTTCTGTGTGCTTATTTTTCCACACATGGCCTTTTCAAAATGTAATGTGACCCTCATACATCATTTTTATCAGCCTTATAAGCCCAGCATAGTACAGCATATGTCGTATGTAAATTCATGCACCTAAAGGCAGTGAGTAAAAAATACTTTAGTCCTCTGTCAGGAACAGAGGACACCTCGATGTCATTCAGAGTCAAGGCTTTTCCTTTCTGAAACTATTAGCTACAACAGTCCTATATTTAGAATAAAAAAGTAGAAGTACCTTCTTTTCAAGATGTCACAATTCATTTTTTCAGGTGATTCTTGCATTCTCTTTCAAAGTCACTTTTCATTTTGAAATGTATTTTTATACTATACCTAAATGGATTTATACAACAAAGCTCTTTAAATCAAAGAATGAAAAAAAAAAAAAAAAGGACTGGCCAAATAAAATTTTGCAGTTTTATTTCACAAAATACCTGAAGGCTTTAGCCTATTTTTCTGGAAAAATGAAAATATATATTTTCAACATAGTAGTCAATGTGGTCATATTTGTAGAGTGGCATCTGTGTGCTAGATACAGAAAGGTTAACAATGAGGTCATGGAGAACTTGCCTTGTCCACAAAATCCCAGAATGGTTTGGTTTGGAAGGGACCTTAAGGATCACCTAGTTCCAAACCCAAAGAACTCATCTTTGCCACGGTAGCCAACCGCCATTTAAAGCTGCAAACTTGTCTTTCAAGAAGAGAGTTAATTTAGCTAGGGGCACCCTGAGAATGGTGGTGAAGTTTTACCAGGTGTAAAGTACTTCCTCAGTGGGCTCTGAGAAAGACCTCACCAGCCCCCAGCACCGCTGGAGAGCAAACTGTAGGCGGTCGCTGGCAGGCCCTACTGTGCTGCACAGAGGAAAAGTCAGGTCTCAGTGTTACAAAAATCACATGGGGCTATGAGGTTTCAGTTTGTTACGTTATACCCCTGTCTACTGATACTCCCTGATAGCATCTGGGATTTCTCAGCACTACAGGGGCTTTTTGTAAATGAAGTCGCCTCAACGATGTTTGTCCTAGACTGAATGTGCTGGGGCAGACAACCGATAAGGGACCTACAAGCTTGACATCAATACACAGTTGTGCTGTCATAACAATACAACCTCAGCCTCTAGGTTATAGCTTCTCAGAAATAAGGAATGCACATTAAGGGGACAGATAATTGGGGGTGGTTTCCTCGAAAGGAAAGCCACTCCAGGCAGCTGCAGTGAGGAGGGCAGACCTTCACAACGGCGGCATTGTTTGGAAGTCATTGACATCCGCAAACAAAAATCTATTTAACTCACTGTTACAGTCCAAGGGAAAAAATATCAGGAATCTGTTGTCCTTCCGCTCCAAATGGAGCCAACAGATTCTGCAAAGGCACCTACATCTGTGGACAGAACAGGGTTATGTTTCTGATGGTGTTAATATGAGTGCCAGAGGTTTCCTTTGAGGTATCTCCCCTCCTCTGGTAGATGTGTGACTAGGCTATCTTGGCAAATATTAGAACTCATGTGGGACCAGAGCAATAGGGATATTTTTCAGCAAAGACTGTAATGCAGAATACCGTGATGACTATTTGCTTTATAAACAGGGCACAAAATAGAGCCATTTTTAAAAAAAAAAATCTACGTAGAACTGAATTAGAAGTTTTTGCCATACAGATAAGTAATTCCAATATACAGACACAGAGATAGGCAGTCTTTACCCTACAGCTCTCATTTTAAATCTTAAAAGCAGAGTCTGAAAGACCTGCAAGATAAGCAAAAATATCCTACAGTTTTATCCATAATTATTCTTTAAGTTCTACAAGGGAGACCGAACCCACGTTCTTTGGGCCATATCCTGCACTTGCCTAATGTCCAGTGTAACTCCTCTTCGTTGACTTTCACACCACCCAGTACTTTGGATCTTTCATTATGTGGAAGGCTTTTCAATAACATTACCTATGTTCAATGCCATCCATGACTGAATGGAGCTAGACAGGCCTTGTACCACTGGATTCATTTCCTCCACCATCCTTCCTGCTTGGTAGAGCAAACTTCTTGCCTGATTTCTCATTTCGCCTCTATGGAATTCCCACTAAAATCAAAATTCCCTTTTGATAGCCACCTCAGCCACTCCCAGTATCTTGACACTTGATGAACAGAGGGATAGCAGTGAGGTATATGTTCTTTTGGTTTTATGACCAAAAAAAAAAAAAAAGTTATTATGAGAAGAAAAGGTATTATGATATTTAGACAATCCTTTCCTTTTCTGTTCCTGAGGGATTTTTTCAGCGGCTGTTTCTGCAATGAGAAACAACGAAAGGAGAAAACAGAGCAGAAATCCTTTAATCGCATTCTTTACTTTTAATCCAGTCCCCGGGACACAGAATACATTATTTAAAGAAGAAGTTTGTATCTGAGATGGAACTTTTCGGTCTCTGGTTGGTGACTGTCAATGCTTGTGCTGACCAGGGTTGGCGTTTTCCTTCACAGTGACAGAGCATACACCATGTATGCTGGCCTTACAGAGCCAGAGCAGCCAAACTACAGTCAGGGACAGCTAGATCTATGCCTGGAAAAAGCATATTTTTTGGATTCTTTCAGCTTCCATTCCTTTTTTTTTTTTTTGGACTGCTGCAGACAAATTGTGCTGCTTTTTATGAAAATTTAACTTTTCTTTTATTCCTTCTTGGGGTGTGTTAATGGGTACAAAATGGAAGGCTTGCTGTGATGGTAGTGCCACACTGGGAAGCCCTCACAGCATAGGTTTCTGAGACAATCTGGATGTTAAAGCAGCCCCTGTCTCCTGCTCTTTCAATCCTGGCAGAATTATAACACGCTCCTCAGCCAACCATACATTATTGAAGAGTTCTCTTGGTAAACACAGGCTACTGCAGTCTCTGGCTGTATAAGAGACATTACCCAGCTGAAACTGCTCTGATGGCAGCCAAAACCATTTCCATTTCTGACTCCTGCCTGAATCCAAAGAAGTGCCTTCACTGTCGCTGCTGTGGACACAGTAAATTCACCCCGAAGACTGGTAAGAGGCTTTTGTCAGGTCTGAGGTTTCCCAAATAGCTGCAGGTTGTGCCAGGGGAGGTTTAGATTAGATATTAGGAATAATTTCTTCACTGAAAGGGTGGTCAGGCATTGGAATAGGCTGCCAAGTGGTGAAATCACCATCCCTGGAATTATTCAAAAGATGCATAGATGTGGTACAGTGGTGCTGGACTAGTGGTTGAATTCAAAGATCTTAGAGGTCTTTTCCAGCCTTAGGGGTTTTATGATTCTGTGATTTTTAATGATGGCTTTTGTTTGTTTTCACTGGCCATATATAAATCTTGACATTACATTACTCTTGGGCACTTAAAGGAGAACAGAGAATTTCTTAAATCACCTTTTAGACAGAATAAACGAGGTAAGGATGTGGAGCAGAGGATCTTCTACAGTACCTGTGACTATCAGATGGAGAAGATAAAAGCTCTCTGAATTTTAGGCAGCCCAGTCTTCAGCCACAAAACTTGGCTCAGTTTTGAACATGCAAGTCAAAGATTTGGCACCGGAGAAATCAATGTATGTGAGTGCCAGCCACAGGGCAAAACCCCCACACCTGAACCCATGAAGGAAGAGGGGCATGTAGATATATTTGGCTACCCAGGGAGAACTAGGAGGGAAAATTAGTAGGAGTACAAATACAAATAACTCTCTGCAAGACTGATAAAACTGACTTAATTTTATCATCATCTCTCACTAACTTATCATCGACAGTGTGAAAACCATTACAGGATTAACATAACCAGTTTCAGATGATATGGACAGCTCAAAGGATCAGGCCAACTCTGGTTACAAATGCTTGATCCCATCCAAAGATAATTCTGTCTTGGAGTGCCACTGCTCACAGAGTGGAGCAAGACACACTCCAGGCTACATCTCTCGTCCACATATAGCACATGAATTAAAGTACCGCAAGTTTTGTCCAGTATTTGCATCAAATAAAGCAAAGCATGCTTCTTGCTTATTAATTAACATCGAAATTTATTACTAACTGGTTTACTGGCTTACAAATATATTTTGGCCATTATATGATCCTACTGGACACACTCATAAAGTGAAATCCTGGAAATTTTTCCAGTAATTCAAATCAAGCGAAGATTGACCTTGGTCCAGTAGAAACAAGAGTAACATTTTATCATAGGCAACTTTCAGTATTTTGAAACTCTTGCCTGTAGTATTTCACATATGAATATATGTAACATTTTGTGGTTAGCTCTTGGCTTTATTAAACGTTTTTTTTTTTTTTTTTTTTTTTTTTTTAATTTACAAAAATTGGACATATGGAAATGCTTGGAAATAGATGAATTTGCATAAGATCAGTGTTCCAGATCTTCTTCACATAAGAAATGATAGTAAATACACCAGTGAAATTTATGCTCAAAGAGTCTCTGGCATTCTACTGCATTTTAACAATGCAATGCTCCCATTCCTCTCTGTTCACAGTGCAGCCATTGATTTTGTGTTATCCTTACCACCTCTATTACCAAATATAACTTGTGCTCCAGGTTCTGATACCAGATGTTATCATCTTGGAAAGCACTTGATATTCCAAAGTGTGACAGCCAATTCTGTAAACCGTTTCACAAGTTCTCTTGTTCCCACGCAGCACTGACAACATCTTGTTAATTAGGAAAATCAGGTTTGCCCAAGGAGGGAGAAAAGGTAGTCAGTATTAACAATGGCAAGGTCTTTCTCTCATCATCTGAATCACACATTTTTGTAATAAGAATCAAAAACGTGTGTTCTTTAGAGGATAGAAGGAAAATCAGTTTTGCTGATTTCAGTATCCACTGAACAAGGATAGAGAGGTGTTCTGCAGGCAGAATGATGAGCAAAGTAGTTGTTGTTCGAAGTGGACATACATCAACACAAGGTATCAGACACGATTTTAGGCTTTAAGAGGAATGATGAGAAAGCTCTGCTCTAAAAAATCGGGTGACATGAACCTAGCAGTGAATACAACACGGCTTTTCATTTCTGTGATGCAGCATTCCGAATAACAGAATCCAAGATGAAATTTGGCTCGACGGGATTAACCTCAAATGGGAAAGCAATTTATACAGCATTTGTTCTGTGGCACGAACTGATTTTGCAATCAGTGTTGATAACAGAGCAAGGATCTGCGCTGTTTTTACCTTGAGGCTTCTTTGTTCAGGAACAAAGGGATGCGGGACCAGGCAGGCAGCAGGGGGTCCCAGCAGTACCTCCCATGAGAGTAGAGCAGGGTAAGCCTCGGCAGCCCTCCCAAAAAAACAGGCACCTGCTTCAGTCCACCTCATGCACACAAATTCACCTGCAGCAACCATCACAGAGCAAAAACACCAGTTCAGTTTGCAGTATATCCTGTTTATGCCATGGTTTTATTTTGGGATGAAGAAATGCACATGGGCTAAGGCAGTAATTCCTAGTGAAAAAGGAGTCAGTTTGCTCTACAGCAAAGTACAATAATCCAAAGATAATGGGAGGACCTTAATCAAGGATTGTAGCTATTGTTCTAGTAATCAGTTGTGAATTATTATTTTTTTGCATTTAGTCAGCATATCCTCTAGAATATCCCTTTGGACAGTGGTCAGAGACCTGGTGTGCATGGATTTTGCTAGCTGCAGAATTTAATTGTGCCTTTTGGGGATCCCCTTCTGTCAATGATTTGTTGGATATTGATCCATATAACAGGAAGACCTTTTTATTTTTTTTTTAAGTAATTGATCCATAAAAAGACATTTGAAAGAAAACAGATTAAGAAAGGAGAGATTTCATCTTTCAAAATTCTGCTGTTAAAAAGTCTGCTAATAATCTATTGATATCTTGTACCATGTCCCTTGCTGATGGAGAAAATAGATTATTGTTTCAGGGAGTGAACTGGAGTCAGTCATCATTTAGAGGTTTTTTATTATTATTTTATAAGACATGTCATTATTTTTTGTTGCACAACAGGTGCAGGGAAGATTATTCAGCCGAGGGCAGAGAAAGCTAATCATAGGGCTGCTGTTTAGACAGTACCACCTTGATTATCCAAGTGTCATGGGGACACTGAATATGTTTGCATAATTAAGGCCTTGGCTAATGGTAGTGCCTTTAAATGTAATTAATAGCTTTCTGGGGATACAATTATTTTGAAAAACAAGGAGATTGTGGTAATTGAGGTTCAGATAACCGTGGTAGAACTAACAAGATCTAGCATGAAATGAATGAATAATTATGTGAAATATTAATTAATGAAGAAATATGAAGTCATCATTCATTTCTGATACTATCAAAAAACAAAAACAGATGACTTTCCAGTCACAATATGTATTAAATTTAAAGCAAAATGACTTTTACAAAATTTTGTAAATTAAATTAAGAAATTGTGTTGTATTTTCTTCTTTTTCATTTGAAAGGTAGTCATTCTCACTTTGTTCAAGGTTCCTTCTTATAAGTGTAACAGAAATAAGATACTTCCTTACATTTTGACTTTTTTTAAACTCTCAGAGTCCTAGAATGGTTTGGGTTGGAGGGGACCTTAAACATTATCTAGTTCCAAACCTCTGCCGTGGGCAGGGACACCTTACCCTCGATCAGGCTGGTCAAAACCCCATCCAACCTGTCCTTGAACACTTCCAGGGATGGGGCATCCACAAGTTCTCTTAAGAATAATATGCAAATATCATGCAAATACGCATCATAAGCCCCCTCTTGGAGAAGGGACACTACACCTGCCCCAAAGCCAAAGCCTCACAGTGTTCTTTTCGGCTTCCCCTGGCTCAGGACAGCCCCCAGGGGTTGGGGCTGGGCAGGGCTAGCGGGACGGGGGGACACAGAAAGCTGTCTTTGTTTGTGTCCAGCACCCTTTGGAAATATAGTCCGTTCTTTTTATATGCTGGGAGACAGCAAAAAGGGATGTACATAGACGCTCCAAGAAAATACTAAGGGTATGAGTTTTCCAAAATTCTTTAACTTTTTTTCTTCCCCCTTTTAAAAAATAACAGAGAGCTACTGTACCCTGCTGAGACCAACATCTGTGCAGACAATTAAACCCTTTTAGACTGTGAGCAGGAGGGAAACTCAGAGGAACTGGCCCTTTTCTACTACATCCTCTGAAAGATTACAGATAAAGAAAAGATTTCACAAATAGCTCGGCACATACATAATTACAAAGAGGTCCTGCTGACTTGTATTTAAATAAATTTGGTTAACAATGAAGTTTTATTTTCTGAAAAATACTGATATTGGCACTTGGATCTGAAATGCAGCACTAACATCTTTGTTGTGGACCCCTTTTGGTAGGAAGCCAGATCTAAGAAAACATAATAAGCAGCTGAATAAGTCCTTGGGTTTTATTCTTCAAATTTCACAGGAAATGACTTATCAAAACTTGATTCACCATGATATAATCCCAAAAGCTCAATATACAGCATTCTGGTTTTATTTTTTTTTTCTGTCATTTAGCTAGAGTTGAGAAAGTGATGCAGACTATTTCTGCAATTTATTTTCTCTAGTGAAAGTTTTTTACCTGGAATTGGAATTAGGAAAAGGATTTCAAAGAAGGAGGGATATCACTATGGTATGAGTGATTTAAATGCGGAGTGAGTTCAGTCCCTATTCTGAAGATCTTAAAATCTCAGTGATCAAGGTAAATAGTGAGCAAGGAAACAGAAAGGAAGATGAATTAAAAAGATGCAATTGCAGATGCCTTTTTAATAGCATTTTCTGATGAAAAAAAAAAAAAGCTTCTGTTCAAATTATTCTGACCCAGGGCTGTGAATTAACAGCTCTTAGCACTGGTCACTGTATGGGCTTCCTAGTGCACACATCATTCCACAGAAACAGAAGTCCATACATCTGTCAAATTACATTTCATTCTGGGAAATACCCACCAACAATTTCAGGTTTCCGGGCAAACAAACAGGTTACCTGTGGTTCTCCTTCTCAGCATCCATCCTGGGCATCTGTGCCCTCCCTTGTGCTGCAGGAGGGAATACCAAAGAAAAGGTGGGTGATCTTCAGACAGGGATTTTGGCACTGCTTTGGATCACTGTGATATGTAGGGGAAAAGTTACGGAAAAGTATGCTGTGGGAAATACGTACTACCTTCACTTTGAGATGATAGCATGTGACACTTCCTATCAGTGAGAAAACCTGACCTGCCAAGATTTAAGTCCTTGGCATATACTTAAAAAACCCCTAAAACAAACAAACAAACAAAAGTGCTCTGTATTAGTGGCACAATATCAGGAAATGAGTTTTACACCATTTCTGAATTGTCAGACCCAGAACAATTCTCTACATACGACTTCAGGTTTGTAAAAGCCCGAGAATCTCCGTGGGCACAGATTGCACGCAAGAACAGTTTGCCTCTTGTGCTCCGAGCAGTGACTTGCCAAACTGATTTACCCTGCAAGGCCCTAAACATAAACACAGCAGCTCACTCTAACACCAACCAAGCACAGTTAGTCTGCAGACTTCAATGGAAAATGGAAAATGACAGACATTAGGACAAGTCAAGTTAATTTTTGTGAATTTTAGGAAAATATGACCTATAGCAGGAACAGTTCAGTGGTGAGAAACTCCACAGCAATGAAGGGAAGGGAACTATCTCACTGCTGTGGCACTGAACCTGGCTCTCTGCCCCAGTAGCCTTCCATCCCTCTTCCCAACACCCATATTTCCATGCTACAGGAGTCTGGGGTCAGAAGCTGGGCAAGAGCTGAGCAGATGAAGAGGAGGGGCAGACATTGATCTCTTTTCTGTGGTGATGACCAGTTACAGGACCCAAGGGAATGGTATGAAGTTGTGTCAAGGGAGGTTTAGCTTGAATATTAGAAAAAGGTTCTTCCCCCAGAGGGTGGTTGGGCACTGGAACAGGCTCCCCAGGGCAGTGGTCACAGCACTAAGGCTGACAGAGCTCCAGGACCATTTGGATGATACTCTCAGTCAGGTACATGATATGATTCTTGGGGATGGTCCTGTGCAGGGCCAGGAGCTGGACTCGATGATCCTTTTGTGTCCCTTCCAACTCAGCATGTTCTGTGATTCTGTGTTCCCTGGTTGGGGCCTGTGTCAAGCCACAGCAAGGTCACCAGGTCCACAGCACACCGTTCTCTTCCTTGGCAAGGGCACAGAAGCTGTGCTAAACCAAAAGCTCCTCTGCCTTCACAGGTCTTTCTGCATCCTTTCCATGCTTTGCCTTCTATTTTAAGATCATTGCTCTGTCAGGTAAATTACAAAGTATATTTGAAGGTAGAAGATAAGACAATGTTTGGGTACATCCCCCACATACACTGCGCTGTCATCAGAGCAGTGTTTGCGCTGGGGTACAAACCCTGCTGTTTGCAAACCTGAGCTGGGCTGACAGGGGCACCCCTGGGAGAACAGAAGTCCAGATAGGAAGGTTTGCTTATAAACACACAGATAAACCTGCCTTTCCGAAAGCATGGTTATGCTTCGTATTTAAACATACACCTCCAGTCCAGCCTGGTCCACAATAACACCATGATATAAACTGTGATGCTTTCAGGAGGCACCAAAACTGGAGCAGTGAAAATGTTTATTTCAGTGGGAAAATATGAGCTTTCCTAATATTTAGTATGCCCTTAAATATTTGTTTCAAAATGTGGCTCAGATTATAAAAACGTGTATTTTTAGAGCAAATAATTATTCAGCTAAGGTTGCACACTGTATTAACTTCATAACAAGATTTATTGAACAGATAATTATGAGTGTTCACCTAATAAATGCTCACACGATGAAAGAACGCTGCTGGCAGAGGAGAAATAGTCAATTTTAGAAACCTGCAGCGCCTCCCCATGGCTCAGCACATGCTGTTCCTGCTCTGGGAGCAAACTGGGCTGGCCAAGGGACCCTCTACTTTCAGTGCATTGTGTGAAGGAATTAGGTATGTTAGTTTGTTTAGTTATGTTTGTTTTCATGTGTTGTGCCTCTTTTCTACTGCGCCCTAGAATGCTGACTAGTGAATAGCTTTCAGCTTTTCATTAGGGTCACAATAACAGAAACATCCACAGAAACACTGTGTGTGTGGCCATTCTCATTACCTCAAAATTAAATGGAAGCAGTCAGTTGTAAAACAGTGGATGGGTCAAATGGAATGGATAGTGATTCCTCAAGAAAGTGAAGAAGCTTAGCCTCAAATGCAGGTTGACTACAAATAAATAAAACCCCCACCCTTGCTAAGATAGGTGATCCTGTACGATCACCTATTCAAGACAGCTTTTATTCTGAAATAATGCACCATGTATACTGCTGTCTGTAAATTATGTATTCCCTATGGAAAATCATGGCAGAAATTTTAGTCATTCCCGCTCAAAGACTATTTCAAATATTGAAGTGGTGTAAAGAAATACTTGTAGGGCTCATTCTCCCTTTTCTTGTTTTCTGTTCCTATTGCCTGACAGACACACACACATATACATATACCTAGTGAAATTATGCATACCAGAGAGGTTTATTATTAAAGTTTCTAACAACCTGAGACCTGGAACATCAAAGAGCCTTGGAGGGACTTTGCTCTCTATTCAGGGAAGGGTTTGGCTCTTGCTGCATTTGATCCAGCATGCTCCAGCTCTCTGACATCTTCGTGATGAGCATTTTGAATACATTTCAAGAGAAAGGTCTTATTTTGCCCAACCCCAGGTTAACTTGTCATCTTGGTATTATCAAATTCCTCTTGTGCTTCAAGGGATAGCTCTGTATAGAAAGGCCAGAGAAATACTAGGCTAATCAGAGTTTACTTATTTCCTCTCAGATATCTGTTCCTAAGAGCAGCTGTTGGCATTTGAAGTGTTGTAAGGTGTCTTCTGTGAACAGGATGGGGGTTGCAGGAGAAAGTGGTTCTCAATCTTTGCTCAGGGCTCAGCTGCCCCTTTCCTTAAGGAAACATTTCTTTCCTTTTTCATGAAGCCAGTCTTGAAAACATGAGTGCAAAGGGTGTTGTGTGGCTCTTCCTCAGGAAGCCCACTATTGTTTCAGGGATGCAAACTTTCTGGTTATCCCCAGTGGACATCATCCCATTGCAACAGTGCTATTCCAGAGGTCAAAACTCCTGGAATTCTGCACTGGTTTTCCTTGAAAGAGGTGTTTGCAGCCCTGTAGGGAGAGTAGGGAGCTGGCACACCAAGGGCCATGGCACTGCCACAGCATCACCAGCGACTCCCTCCCAGGTCCCCATTGATGTCCCTTCTAATGGCAGTCAAAATTATGGGATGCCATAGACCTCCATCTGCTTCTCTGGTAACAAGAAATTATTCCTCATTTATTATCACCTGATGTTACTTCCAGCTTCCACTGACAGTTCCCAATCAGCACTTAGTTTGCTATATTTCACCTCAGAGTAATGAAAGTACTTTTCAGGATGACATTAAGTAGTGATATAAAGTGACTATTCCCTATCCTTAGGGTCCCTTCCAAATATGTTAGAATTTTAATATTGCTGGAAATTTCTGTAAAAGTAAAGTTCTACCTTAGTTACTTCATCAATGAAAGATTAAATGTTTAATTAACATAAAACATGATGTATTTCACCTTCTGCACAGGCAAAAGGCTCCAAGGTTTTTCCTTTGAGTATCAAAAACTCTTCCTAGTAAATCACAAAATGATACTAATTGTAAAGTCATAATACTCTTGTTCTGTGCTATTCCAAGCCTGATTCAATTCTGAGATCTGTATTTCTTTATCAAATGTGAAACATAATAATTTGCTTTAAGGGGATGTAGGATAAGGCCTATGGACCACTTACAACTCCCACTACTCAGCACAGTATTGCTTCACGGTTTTTCTTAATATTTTTTTAAAAAACTTGAGGAAGGTGGTTGTTTTTATTTCCCCCTCGTAAAGAGTATACATTTCTGAATGTTATGCAGATACTGCCTGTTACTTAAATTTAGTTCCTGCTGTTTCTTCACAGCTTATTACCTATTAGCATCTTGGCTTGAGTAAAGATGAGTCTGAGTAGGTGATGAGCAGGGGCTGTCACTGTCTGGGGCTAATAAGCTGTCACTGCATCAGCAGCCCAATATGAGCTTGTTTATCTGAGTTTATAGGCAGCTGTAAGTACAGCTTGCTCCAAAGAGCCAAGGTAGAGCTTTAGGCTGGTTTAGGAGAACTTTTATGGCTTTCTCCACAGCATCTGGCCAGAGGATTTCAGGATGCTGGGACCTGCTTTTACATGATGCTTTCATATTAGCAGTGCAATGAGTCGTGGAGACAGGCCTTGAAAACATAGCAATTATGGTATTGTATGCCAAAAATTCTTCCTAGACACACTTTTTCCTAGCTTTTCTTCCTTTATCCTCTAATCATATCCATGCTAAAGTAGCTGCCACTGTAATCCATGTTTATACCAAAATTTTATTCTTCTGAGCTCCAAGTGATTTTGACAGTAATGCTTTGCTTCTTCCAAAACTGCAGTTGAAATGTTGTAGGCATTTTATTTCTCTTTCTTGAACAACTGGAATCACGACAAGAGAGTCAGTAAAGCACCACTTAGCATCAGGGAGACTAGTAAATCTGCTGGGCTCCAAAGAGTAGATATAACTTCCAGATCTGTAGAACTGCAGAGCTGTTTTACTGCATAATAGGTTGTATTTCTGATTTAGAGATGGGTTGCTTTGTTCAATGAAGGCTGAGTAAAGGCCCAGCAGCTTCCCAGTAGCTGTGTGCAGCTGCACTAAGCTGTTTTACAGATTTACTGCATTATAGACAAATAGTCTGTTTACCAAATGTCTCACTGTCAATAGTTGCTTAACTAATCTCGTCCAGAGTATGGAATAGAGATGCTTGAAGCATTAGTGAGGTGCATTCATTCAAATAGAAAACCAAGACTAAGCCAGAAATGAAAAGCTCTCAGAAAAAAAAAAAAAAAAAAGTTTGAGCTTCTGTCTCATAGCAAAATGAGCACTTTTAACTAGTTATTAACTTCATGTTCAGTCCAGGCAATAGTAATTCAGCATAGATACTCAGCTGAACTCTACCACCTTGTGGGCTCCCAGGAAACTACAGTTTCAGTATCAGAATCAATAAGTTTGTCAGTCTAAAATAGCTGATTGTTTGTTTGTTTTGGGGGGGGCTTTTTTATGACTAAGTGGCATTCTATGAACAAAATACAATTAAAGCTTCTTTCCCTCTTTCTTTCCCTCTTTCTTTCCCTCTTTCTTTCCCCTCTTTCTTCTTCTTCCTTTCCTTCCTCCTTTCCTTCTTCCTTTCCTTCTTTCTTTCTTTCTTTTAAATTCGTTCTTTCCATTCGTGGCTTTCCAAGCCATAACAATATGTATACATTCCATATATCACAGTATTTCCCAGTTCTTTTTTGAATTTCTACCTTGATTCATGGAAGTTTTTCTCTGAAAAAATGCAAGCCTTCTGTTGCAATTTACGCTTTTACATCTTGTGACAAGGTAATCGGCGCCGTTAAAAGAAAGAAGTGAAAAAAAAAGAAATAATAGTAATTGCTTTGAGATTCTCTTTCTTTCTCGTGGCCAGTTAAGTTGTCCTTAAGTGCCAGAGATCGGTACAGTTTTCTGTTGGAACTGCAGGATTTGTACTTGTTTGGAGTTTTTTTTGTGAGGTGGGGTTTTTTTAATGGGAGCTTTTTCCTTTCTTTTTCTGTTCAGAAGTGATGGAATTCATCTGTTCATTTGATGGGAATCTTACTTTGAGTGAAATAATGCTGAATTTTACACTTGAATTGTAGAGGATTTTTTTTAAAAAACCTTTTTAAAACCTTTTAAACCATTTTTATGTGGCAGCTGCTGAATTCAACAGGGTTTCACAAACAGCCAGGCCATGAGCTACTAAAAAACCAACTTAATTAAAAAAAAAAAAAAAAAAAAAAAAAAAAAAAAAAAAAAAAAAAAAAAAAAAAAAAAAAAAAAAAAAAAAAAAAAAAAAAAAAAAAAAAAAAAAAAAAAAAAAAAAAAAAAAAGCCACAGCCACAATATGCAGTTAAGAGCACTGCTGAGTGCTCTAGCTGTTAAAGGAAAAAGAAAACATACTGTTGCAGACAGGTGTTGAAAAATAAAACTATTAAGTTCAGACCAGTCTATTTCTAGGCTATAAAACATGGCTGGAAAAACACCTAATGTTCTTTTTCTAAGCACAGCAAGTCTATTAAGTGATAAATATCAAAAGTCCAATTCAGCTCTCATTAGTGTGACTGGGAAGGCAACTGAGAACTGAATCGGGCACACAAGGTCTGATTCTGCTGC
>NW_020955503.1:1120295-1124675 GCF_003031625.1 Empidonax traillii
AGTTCAGACCAGTCTATTTCTAGGCTATAAAACATGGCTGGAAAAACACCTAATGTTCTTTTTCTAAGCACAGCAAGTCTATTAAGTGATAAATATCAAAAGTCCAATTCAGCTCTCATTAGTGTGACTGGGAAGGCAACTGAGAACTGAATCGGGCACACAAGGTCTGATTCTGCTGCTCTCCCTGTCTTGGTTGATGTGATTCTCAGGAACACATTATGACTATCCCAGTCTAAATTGTTTAGTGTCAGAACAAAAAAAAACTCAAATCACATGCCTTGTTTAGGTTTTTTATCACCACATCCTGCTTACGTGACGTGAGCTCCCATACAGCCTTGGCAGGAGCCAAGTGCATGAATACAGAGAGAGGAGGAAGAAATACCTGACCATAATGTCTGTAACCAGTGAAAAGTGGATTTTTAGCTCACCTGTCACTTGACCACGTCTACTCAGACCCCTGTTTTTATGCAGAATAGTAATGAAAAGGAAGGGTTCAATATCTATTGATTTAAATCAACATTATTCTGCCTCAGTGACTGCTAAAACGCATCTTGAGAAAAAATATTAGAGTAATATTTCATTCACATAACATCAAAGGAGAAAACGATGGAGCAAAGGTGTTTTCCACTCTATCTGTCCCTAACTGAAATACAAAGTGGCATTAAAAATTTGAATGTAATTAGTAAAAGGAACCAATGGAGAAAAAGTTCAGTAAGAGAATCAAAAAATATTAGATTTACTCATTCATTAAGCAGATGCTGCACCCTCTCAAGAAAGAAATGTCTCAGATGAGGCAGAGGAATAAAACGAACAAATCCATTTTCAGATAAAAAGCTAGGAAAATATTGTAGAAAATCAAGAAACCAAATGACAAGCTGATAAGATAAGGTGGGAAATTCTTACCCTTTGCAACTGTATGTTTAACAGAATATGAATATAAAACCCCCCTTTCCGATCAAATGTTGTCATGAGAAATCCACAATTTTATTATAACACCTAGAGTTTCTGATTTCTGTGTTAGTCTAGGTAGGGTCTGAAATAACACTTCTAGGGAAAAGCAGATTCCAAAATGTGCCTGTGATAAACAGATCTGAAGCCTCATTGCTTGGGCTACTTTGAAGATGTTCACAATTCTTGAGGAATTTGATTCTTAGAATGCTAGAATCACAGAATATTATGAGCTGGAAGAGATCGACAAGGATAATCATAGTTCTGCCCCTGGCCCTGTACAGGACAGCCCTGAGAATCACACCATGTGCCTGAACAACACCAGTGAAATACTAAAAGACAAAAGTCAAATATTATCACTACTACATAGGCTGGAGAGCACAATCTGGTTAATCTGCTGTCTATCATACAGTCACAGAAGTCTCCTCTGGTGTGCAAGCACAGAACGAAAGCAATGACTGCCAAGCTGGTTTGTAATGTATTTTAAAATAGAGTTTTAATTTAATTAATAAAAAACAGAAATGAGTTTGAGATTGGTTTTTGGGAGTAGTGATACAAGAATTCTTTACAGCATTTAACTTAATCCTATTTGAACGCTGATAAAATATCTCCACTCAGAAAGCAGTCTGTGTTCAAAACACTGACACAAGTGGACTGATAGACCTCAAAAAATGAGTTTAGTGAATTATACTCATTATATTAAGGTGTTTTTAGTGTCTCTGCCAGGAACTGCATAGTCTTGGTCAAATAGCATTCCAGATGTTTATCAGTGGTCTAGAAGGAAATAAAGTTAATTCTGATAAAATCACCAGCTAACAGCAAAGCATGTGGTGTAGCAAAATGCAAAGTCATTTATTCAGAGTGATTTGGAATGTTGTTTGATGAGATACAGCGCACGCCCTATGAAAACATAAAAATGAATAGTTGTGTCCTCAGACAAGCTGCACCATTGGTTGTCTTTTCTTACTGGGAAGCTGAAATCAGACCAAAACGCATTTTAATACGTCATTAAGTTGTGTATATAGGAACAAGGAGCATAGCTCATACTGAGAGGGGAGCTGTTGGTATATCTCTGGGACACACGAAGATTGTTTTTAAGATACCTGCCTAATTTCCTGACTACAGTATTCCCCAGTCCAGTGATGATGAGAAGTAAATGGATTATTGCAGGTAGGGGTACAGGGATATCTTCCTAGAGCCATGGCAATTCCAACTGCCTGTAAGAAATAATGAAAATTCTCAGTGCCAAGTCTCACACTGCCCAGGAGTACTGTGCATCAGAGCTTTTGTGCTCTCACCTTCAGCTCATCAAATACAAAACACAGAAACCTACCTGCCAGATCTGACGAATTCACAACCAGTTCCTATTCTGGCTGCAGAGTAAAATTCTCTGCCTGTTGTGATATCCAACTGTAAGCCTGACACCTCTGAGGGCTGTGGGAAATAACAGGTACACATTCAATTTTCATTTAGCTTACCAAGGGTAAAAAACTTGCTTGAAAACTTTTTCTTCCCCATAATGCTTTTCACTTCATTCCTTTCATCAGCCCTCCACTTGCTTCTCTACCTTCTGTGCCTCCCAGAACAACATTTCAGCAGCATCGTTGCCCACTTTAGGCAAGACAGCACTGGAAACACATTAAACCTGACAGCCAGATCTGTTGATCTGTTGACACTGGACACTGAGGTCATTATTAAGACTTTGCAGTGGAGTGTGAGCTGGACAGTGTTGGGATTAGATTGCTTTCTCTGTATCTGGAGGTGAAAGCCTGATGAAGTGTTGGACTGTGTTATCAACAGAGCTGGAGGCGAGACAAAAAGTGCAAAATGACCTTTTCTTCACTTTATTTCTGTTCTCACAAGTTAAGAGTGGTGCAGCGCTTCTTAGCACAGCTAACTCTGTCTGATTTTATTTGTGTTAATCTAAAAGGGGTTAAAATTCAACCCACACTTACGCAGATGTACCAACACTGAAATGAGCTAAGCTATTCCTGACATAGGATAATGCAACGTGAAGTAGAAGTTGTCTCAGGAGGTCTCTCTGTCATGGTTTACTCACAGGCTGTAAGATCTGCAAAGCGGAAACAGATCTACATCCAACCTGGCCTTGAACACTTCCAGGGATGGGGCATCTACAGCTTCTCTGGGCAATCTGTTCCAGTAGGTTTGTTTTGTTTCAGCCTGAATGACAGGGACAAAATCTGCTGGAGGTGATGAATGATTTCTTTCCTGTTTCCAGCACCACCAAATTCCTCATAACTACCCTTCCACAAGGCAGAATGGGAGTTCTCACTGCAGCAGCACTGGTCTCATCTGAGCTGTTTAGCAAGACTTGAACTTGGGAGCCACTGGGGATGACCCTGTGGCTGGCAAACAGTTGTCTTTTTGGGTTTTGGTTTTGTTTTCTTCTGTCCTAGACTGTCTTTTTATGACTGATATGTAGAAATAAGCCACAGTGACAGTCACATCCTGATCTTCAGATAAACAAATTGTTCATCTTTCATGAAGCAAAATCGGGGCAATGACAGAGGAGAGGCTGGATCCTGAGGGATGCATGGCACTGTTCCATTAACTCATTTGAAATACATCTTGCTGACAGTACCAGTGACAGCACAAGCAGGTTTCTGTTGCTTAAAATCTATCATAGCTGCTTCAATTTCAATGGCCTTTTCTTAGCCATTAAAACAACTTGTTTGTTTGTTTGCTTTTAGACAAAAAGTACAGTTGTTTTTAAAGCATCTTCTAAGTTTGGCTACGTTTTAAATAGCTCACATTAAAAATATAATACAGCTGCAATGAGAAAGATACGAAAAAGTTTGAATGAAATTGTTTTGGTAACTGGACATTGTCTGTAAGTTTTGTATAACTTTTTGTCAAGATTTTAATTTAAAAAACCTCCACTTTCTGAATCCTATGAAATGGAATTTTTGATATATTAAAACACTTCAGGAATTTAAGTGGTGGGGGTTTTCTTCTGTGGGTGGCTCATATCTAGAAATACATCTAGGCTTGCTTTACATTTACAGCTGCAAAAGGCTTAAGAAAACTCTGTTTCTTGAAAAACTTGTTGATATTTACAGTCATGCTATCATAGATATAATTCCAAACATTAAATTACATGGCCTGTAAACAACAACAACAAAAAAGATATTGTTTCATTCATTCCCATGTGTGTTGCAGAATTTTGCAATGTATAATTTTTTGATATTATAATGCAAGGGGCACACATTGTAATTCTAGTATCTAATACTGATGGGCATTATTTACAAGTGGCTAGAGTAGCATAAACCTGGTGCTTTGAAAACTATTGTCTAGATATTCTCCTGGTTTTTTTTTTGGTTTTTTTGTTTTTTTTTTTTTTTTTTTTTTTTTTTTTTTTTTTTTTTTTTTTTTTTTTTTTTTTTTTTTTTTTTTTTTTTTTTTTTTTTTTTT
>NW_020955503.1:1124696-1129095 GCF_003031625.1 Empidonax traillii
AGTTCAGACCAGTCTATTTCTAGGCTATAAAACATGGCTGGAAAAACACCTAATGTTCTTTTTCTAAGCACAGCAAGTCTATTAAGTGATAAATATCAAAAGTCCAATTCAGCTCTCATTAGTGTGACTGGGAAGGCAACTGAGAACTGAATCGGGCACACAAGGTCTGATTCTGCTGCTCTCCCTGTCGGGGTTGATGTGATTCTCAGGAACACATTATGACTATCCCAGTCTAAATTGTTTAGTGTCAGAACAAAAAAAAAACTCAAATCACATGCCTTGTTTAGGTTTTTTATCACCACATCCTGCTTACATGACGTGAGCTCCCGTGCAGCCTTGGCAGGAGCCAAGTGCATGAATAGAGTGAGGGGAGGAAGAAATACCTGACCATAATGTCTGTAACCAGTGAAAAGTGGATTTTTAGCTTACCTGTCACTTGACCATGTCTACTCAGACCCCTGTTTTTATGCAGAATAGTAATGAAAAGGAAGGGTTCAATATCTATTGATTTAAATCAACATTATTCTGCCTCAGTGACTGCTAAAATGCATCTTGAGAAAAAATATTAGAGTAATATTTCATTCATATAACATCAAAGGAGAAAACGATGGAGCAAAGGTGTTTTCCACTCTATCTGTCCCTAACTGAAATACAAAGTGGCATTAAAAATTTGAATGTAATTAGTAGAAGGAACCAATGGAGAAAAAGTTCAGTAAGAGAATCAAAAAATATTAGATTTACTCATTCATTAAGCAGATGCTGCACCCACTCAAGAAAGAAATGTCTCAGATGAGGCAGAGGAATAAAATGAACAAATCCATTTTCAGATAAAAAGCTAGGAAAATATTGCAGAAAATCAAGAAACCAAATGACAAGCTGGTAAGATAAAGTGGGAAATTCTTACCCTTTGCAACTGTATGTTTAACAGAATATGAATATAAAACCCGCCTTTCCGATCAAATGTTGTCATGAGAAATCCACAATTTTATTATAAGACCTAGAATTTCTGATTTCTGTGTTAGTCTAGGTAGGGTCTGAAATAACACTTCTAGGGAAAAGCAGATTCCAAAATGTGCCTGTGATAAACAGATCTGAAGCCTCATTGCTTGGGCTACTTTGAAGATGTTCAGAATTCTTGAGGAATTTGATTCTTAGAATGCTAGAATCACAGAATATTATGAGCTGGAAGAGACCGACAAGGATAATCATAGTTCTGCCCCTGGCCCTGTACAGGACAGCCCTGAGAATCACACCATGTGCCTGAACAACACCAATGAAATACTAAAAGACAAAAGTCAAATATTATCACTACTACATAGGCTGGAGAGGACAATCTGGTTAATCTGCTGTCTATCATACAGTCACAGAAGTCTCCTCTGGTGTGCAAGCACAGAACGAAAGCAATGACTGCCAAGCTAGTTTGTAATGTATTTTAAAATAGGGTTTTAATTTAATTAATAAAAAACAGAAATGAGTTTGAGATTGGTTTTTGGGAGTAGTGATACAAGAATTCTTTACAGCATTTAACTTAATCCTATTTGAATGCTGATAAAATATCTCCACTCAGAAAGCAGTCTGTGTTCAAAACACTGACACAAGTGGACTGATAGACCTCAAAAAATGAGTTTAGTGAATTATACTCATTATATTAAGGTGTTTTTAGTGGCTCTGCCAGGAACTGCATAGTCTTGGTCAAATAGCATTCCAGATGTTTATCAGTGGTCTAGAAGGAAATAAAGTTAATTCTGATAAAATCACCAGCTAACAGCAAAGCATGTGGTGTAGCAAAATGCAAAGTCAGTTATTCAGAGTGATTTGGAATGTTGTTTGATGAGATACAGCGCACGCCCTATGAAAACATAAAAATGAATAGTTGTGTCCTCAGACAAGCTGCACCACTGGTTGTCTTTTCTTACTGGGAAGCTGAAATCAGACCAAAACACATTTTAATACGTCATTAAGTTGTATATAGGAATAAGGAACATAGCTCATACTGAGAGGGGAGCTGTTGGTATATCTCTGGGACACACGAAGATTGTTTTTAAGATACCTGTCTAATTTCCTGACTACAGTATTCCCCAATCCAGTGATGATGAGAAGCAAATGGATTATTGCAGGTAGGGGTACAGGGATATCTTCCTAGAGCCATGGCAATTCCAACTGCCTGTAAGAAATAATGAAAATTCTCAGTGCCAAGTCTCACACTGCCCAGGAGTACTGTGCATCAAACAGAGCTTTTGTGCTCTCACCTTCAGCTCATCAAATACAAAACACAGAAACCTACCTGCCAGATCTGACGAATTCACAACCAGTTCCTATTCTGGCTGCAGAGTAAAATTCTTTGCCTGTTGTGATATCCAACTGTAAGCCTGACACCTCTGAGGGCTGTGGGAAATAACAGGTACACATTCAATTTTCATTTAGCTTACCAAGGGTAAAAAACTTGCTTGAAAACTTTTTCTTCCCCATAATGCTTTTCATTTCATTCCTTTCATCAGCCCTCCACTTGCTTCTCTACCTTCTGTGCCTCCCAGAACAACATTTCAGCAGCATCGTTGCCCACTTTAGGCAAGACAGCACTGGAAACACATTAAACCTGACAGCCAGATCTGTTGATCTGTTGACACTGGACACTGAGGTCATTATTAAGACTTTGCAGTGGAGTGTGAGCTGGACAGTGTTGGGATTAGATTGCTTTCTCTGTATCTGGAGGTGAAAGCCTGATGAAGTGTTGGACTGTGTTATCAACAGAGCTGGAGGCGAGACAAAAAGTGCAAAATGACCTTTTCTTCACTTTATTTCTGTTCTCACAAGTTAAGAGTGGTGCAGCGCTTCTTAGCACAGCTAACTCTATCTGAATTTATTTGTGTTAATCTAAAAGGGGTTAAAATTCAACCCACACTTACACAGATGTACCAACACTGAAATGAGCTAAGCTATTCCTGATAGGATAATGCAACGTGAAGTAGAAGTTGTCTCAGGAGGTCTCTCTGTCATGGTTTACTCACAGGCTGTAAGATCTGCAAAGCGGAAACAGATCTACATCCAACCTGGCCTTGAACACTTCCAGGGATGGGGCATCTACAGCTTCTCTGGGCAATCTGTTCCAGTAGGTTTGTTTTGTTTCAGCCTGAATAACAGGGACAAAATCTGCTAGTGGTGATGAATGATTTCTTTCCTGCTTCCAGCACCACCAAATTCCTCATAACTACCCTTCCACAAGGCAGAATGGGAGTTCTCACTGCAGCAGCACTGGTCTCTTCTGAGCTGTTTAGCAAGACTTGAACTTGGGAGCCACTGGGGATGACCCTGTGGCTGGCAAACAGTTGTCTTTTTGGGTTTTGGTTTTGTTTTCTTCTGTCCTAGACTGTCTTTTCATGACTGATATGTAGAAATAAGCCACAGTGACAGTCACATCCTGATCTTCAGATAAACAAATTGTTCATCTTTCATGAAGCAAAATCAGGGCAATGACAGAGGAGAGGCTGGATCCTGAGGGATGTATGGCACTGTTCCATTAACTCATTTGAAATACATCTTGCTGACAGTACCAGTGACAGCACAAGCAGGTTTCTGTTGCTTAAAATCTATCATAGCTGCTTCAATTTCAATGGGCTTTTTCTTAGCCATTAAAACAACTTGTTTGTTTGTTTGTTTGTTTGCTTTTAGACAAAAAGTACAGTTGTTTTTAAAGCATCTTCTAAGTTTGGCTACGTTTAAAATAGCTCACATTAAAAATATAATACAGCTGCAATGAGAAAGATACAAAAAAAGTTTGAATGAAATTGTTTTGGTAACTGGAAATTGTCTGTAAGTTTTGTATAACTTTTTGTCAAGATTTTAATTTAAAAAACCTCCACTTTCTGAATCCTATGAAATGGAATTTTTGATATATTAAAACACTTCAGGAATTTAAGTGGTGGGGGTTTTCTTCTGTGGGTGGCTCATATCTAGAAATACATCCAGGCTTGCTTTACATTTACAGCTGCAAAAGGCTTAAGAAAACTCTGTTTCTTGAAAAACTTGTTGATATTTACAGTCATGCTATCATAGATATAATTCCAAACATTAAATTACATGGCCTGTAAACAACAACAACAAAAAAGATATTGTTTCATTCATTCCCATGTGTGTTGCAAAATTTTGCAATGTATAATTTTTTGATATTATAATGCAAGGGGCACACATTGTAATTCTGGTATCTAATACTGATGGGCATTATTTACAAGTGGCTAGAGTAGCATAAACCTGGTGCTTTGAAAACTATTGTCTAGATATTCTCCTGTTTGTTTGTTGTTTTTTTGGTTTTTTTTTTTTTTTTTTTTTTTTTTTTTTTTTTTTTTTTTTTTTTTTTTTTTTTTTTTTTTTTTTTTTTTTTTTTTTTTTTTTTTTTTTTTTT
>NW_020955503.1:1129410-1160348 GCF_003031625.1 Empidonax traillii
TTTTTTTTTTTTTTTTTTTTTTTTTTTTTTTTTTTTTTTTTTTTTTTTTTTTTTTTTTTTTTTTTTTTTTTTTTTTTTTTTTTTTTTTTGTTTTTTGTTTTTTGTTTTTTGTTTTTTTTTCTCCAGAATTTTAGCTGTTTTGCTTACCTGAGATGTACAGCACTTAAAAGGCTGGTGTTGTGCTTTCCTATATTTGAATTGCAAATACTTGAACTGCTAAACAATACCTGTGTAGCAGCATTTCTAATTTTAAGATTTGAGAGAAGAACGCAGAGGGAAGCACGAACTGTGAGCACAGAAAAGCTTGAACAATGTCAGAACAAGACTGTTCCTGTTCCACACATAAAATAGTTGGTTAGTGGTTCATTCTGACCTATTCATTAGGGAAAGGTTCAGAGTCCATTCAGGGGGTGTCAGAATGGTTCTCAGTGCTGTATTTATGATTTGGATATCAAATTTAGCAGATGTGAAAAGTTCCATGTAGTGAGGAAAAAACTCCAGTGATTCAAATGTGCTGAATGCTTGAAGATATATTCTACTGAGGGTTGATATCAACTTATGTCGGTAATCCTCCCCCTCCAACCCATATTTCTTTGTGAATATAGTAGTGCTGTTGTATTTTTGCTGAATCCATGAACTCGGGGCATTTTTGTAATACAAGTAGAGAAGTCACCTTTCCGTGCTTTCGAGAAGACGCAGTGAATTGCTCGCTTGCAGGCAAGGGTCGATGCCCGCCTGTAGGTGGAGTTAAATATCAAAGAACTGGTGCAGACCTTAACAGCATTACGGATCCAGGCAGGCAGACGGGACTGACGATCTGTTCTTAGCTGTCGCATCGATTTACTGTCCAGCTCCTTGCAAGAGCGCAGGAGGCGTTAGCATTTTTGTGTGTAGATAACTTGCTATCTCCTACTGAACTAGCGCAGCTTGGAAAAGCAGAGCACTTGGAGGACAAAAGTCCTTCTCGGGGTCGGGAGCAGACACTGAGAAGTGCTAAAAAATTAAATACTGTGACCCTAAGGAAAGATTCCCAGTGACAAGAGCACTCGCGCAGGGTCCCATGGAGGGAAGGGTGCTGGACACCAGGCTCCCCAGCCTCACTGGCCCACGCAGCTGGCTGTGGCATCCACAGGGGCGGGGGTTGGTAGTGGATGTGAGACTCCATCTCTAAAGGAAACAGGGATTTTTCAGGAGCTATTGTCCCGAAGTATCTCTTCGTGTTAGATGATAATACCATCTGGGGACAGGAACCACTGCTTCTACCTTACTAACTGCTTTCAGTCAAGAGTGCTGCTAATGTTTATTTGATACCCCTTTTTTCATCATATCCAGGGGACTAAGGGGGAACTATCTGCCTTTGACACCTTATCCTCACACACTCCTACCCTCTACTCCTTTTTTTTTTTTCACCTCTATTCTCACTTTTCTGGCTTTTCCGCGCTGAAAAATCCACTACCGGGTTCATTAACTCCCTCACAAGGATAAATAAACTCTACATTTGCTGATTTGCTACATGGCCACACAGGATTTACACTGTCAGCTTAATTGCCGTCCGCAGGTTTGCGTTTACACCCCTTCTTGTAATTAAAGGTCAACACATAAAAAAATCAAAACTTTTACTTCCAGCGGCACCGCAGGGAGACAGGATTAGGGGCTTTCCCGGTTATTTACACGCACTGCCTTTTTGGGACGGGGCATGGTGGGGACTTTCGCTCGGTCGGGGACAGAGTTTCCTGGGGACACTCCCGCATCCCTGTGATTCTTCACCGCTGCCGGGAGCGGCACGACAGCAGAGGGCGCTCCGGGCCCGCGGGAGGAGCGGCGGGGCCGGAGCATCTCCCCGGGATAACGGGTCCACGGAGTTCCTTCACGAACTGCTGTAAAAGTGAGAGGCGGCGCCGCGGCCGCCTCCGCCGCCGCATCCCTCGGTGTGCGGGACATCCCGCCCGGGGGTCTCCGGTCCCTCTCCGCTCCAGGCGGGAGGGTTTCGAGGAGGGGGGAACGGACCCGCGCCTCCATCCCGGCGCTGCCGGGCGAGCAACCCCCTTCCCTCCGCTCCCGTCCCAGTCCCCGCCGGGGCGGCCCCTCAGGTGCGGGGGGGCGGGCGGTGGGAGGGTCGCTGGCGGCGCGGCGGCCAATGGGCGCCCGTGGGGGGAGCCGTCCCCGGGCGTCAAGAGGGCCGGGATCCATGAGCGCCGGGCAAAGTTGGGTACGGGCGGCCGCGCGTTCGGGACCCGCTCCGCCGCCGAGCGTCCGGGAATGCCGGCGGGGCGGCGGCCAGCGCGGGGCAGCGGCGGGGCGCGGGGCCCCCGGCGGTAGCGGCGGCGGCTGCTGAGCGGCGATGCGGCGCGGAGCCCCCGGCCGCCCCCCAGCCCCGGAGCGGCGGCGGGAGGAGCGGCGGAGGCACAGGCAGAGGCAGAGCCGGAGCGTCCCGTGAGCGCGGCGGGTCCGCTCCCGTCCGCACCCGGAGCGGAGCGTCCGCGGGTGAGCAGAGAGGCGGCAAGGGAAGGGGAGCGGGAGCGGCGGGAAGAGCGGCGGCGCCGGGCCCCCGGCTCGGGGCGCTGCGCCCCCGGGTCGCCATGGGCCGCCCCGCCGCCGCCGCCCGCGGGGCTCCGCCGCCGCTGCTGCTGTCGCTGCTCCTGCCGCTGCTGCCGCCGCTGGGGAGCGCCGCCGCCGCCGAGCCGCGCCAGGTGTTCCAGGTGCTGGAGGAGCAGCCGCCCGGCACCTGGGTGGGCACCATCGCCACCCGGCCCGGCTTCACCTACCGCCTGAGCGAGCACCACGACCTGTTCGCTATCAACGCCACCTCGGGCGCCCTGCACACCCGCGCCACCATCGACCGCGAGAGCCTGGCCAGCGACGTGGTGGACCTGGTGGTGCTCTCCAGCCAGCCCACCTACCCCAGCGAGGTGCGCGTCCTGGTGCTCGACCTCAACGACAACGCGCCCGTCTTCCCCGACCCCTCCATCGTGGTGACTTTCAAGGAGGATACGGGCAGCGGGCGCCAGCTTATCCTGGACACAGCCACCGATGCTGACAGTGGCACCAACGGTGTAGACCACGGCTCCTATCGGATTGTGGCCGGCAATGAGGAGGGCCGCTTCCGCCTCAACATCACCCTCAACCCCAGCGGTGAAGGAGCTTTCTTGCACCTGGTGTCCCGTGGAGGGCTGGACCGGGAGGCCACCCCCACCTACCAGCTGTTGGTGCAGGTGGAGGACAAGGGCGAGCCCCGTCGGCGAGGGTACCTTCAGGTCAACGTCACCGTCCAGGACATCAATGACAACCCCCCCATCTTCAGCCAGACGCTTTACCAGGCACGAGTGCCTGAGGATGCGCCTGTTGGGGCCAGCGTTCTCCAGGTCACTGCAGCTGATGCCGATGAAGGCACCAATGCGGACATCCGCTACCGCCTGGAAGGAGGTGATGGCAGTGGCAGTGGTGGTGGGGATGGGGCTGGCGGCCTCCCGTTTGAGGTGGACCCCGAGAGCGGGGTGATCCGTATCCGTGAGCACCTGGACTATGAGGTGCGACAGGAGTACTCGCTGACGGTCCAGGCCATGGACCGAGGGGTGCCGGCGCTGAGCGGCCGGGCCGAGGCCCTCATCCGCCTGCTCGATGTCAACGACAACGAGCCCCGGGTGAAGTTCCGCTACTTCCCGGCCACCTCCCGGTTTGCCTCTGTGGATGAGAATGCAGCCCCTGGCACCGTGGTGGCCCTGCTGACGGTGAGCGATGCCGACTCCCCCGCAGCCAACGGGAACATCTCCGTGTCGATCCTGGCGGGAAACGAGCAGCGGCACTTTGAGGTACACAGCAGTAAGGTACCCAACCTCAGCCTTATAAAGGTAGCGGCCGCGTTGGACCGGGAACGCATCCCGGCCTATAACCTTACCGTGGCAGTGGCAGATAACTACGGGGCCCCACCGCCACCTCCAGGCTCTCCCACTTCTGTCTTTTCTCCTGACGGGGCCGTGGCAGCTCCCGTGAGCCGCTCCTCGGTAGCCAGCCTGGTGATCTTTGTGAATGACATTAATGACCACCCACCTGTCTTCGGGCAGTCTGTCTACAGCGTAAACATCAGTGAGGAGGTGCCCCTGGGCAGTTATGTGCGGGGCCTGAGTGCCACGGACCGTGACTCGGGCCTCAATGCCAACCTCAAGTACAGCATCGTCTCAGGCAATGAGCTCGGCTGGTTTCGCATCAGCGAGCACAGTGGGCTGGTCACCACGGCTGGCCCCGAGGGCGGCACTGCCGGACATGCTGCAGGCACATCCATCTCCAGCAGGCTGGACCGGGAGACTGCTTCTCAGGTGGTGCTTAACATCAGTGCCCGTGACCAGGGGGTGCAGCCCAAGTTCTCCTACGCACAGCTTGTGGTGACCATCCTGGATGTCAATGACAACAAACCTCGCTTCAGTCAACCCGAGGGCTACCAAGTGTCCCTGGCTGAAAACTCCCCATCAGGAACTGAGCTGCTTGTCCTGAGTGCTGCTGATGGGGACCTGGGGGACAATGGGACTGTCCGCTTCTCCCTGCAGGAAGCTGAACCAGCACTGGTAGTGGTTGGCCCCTCCTCTGTAACCCCTCGCCAGTTTTTTCGCTTGGATCCTGTTTCGGGCAAGCTCAGCACCATCTCGCAGCTGGACCGTGAGGAGCAGTCTTACTTCTCCCTGCAGGTCTTGGCCACTGATTTAGGCTCTCCTCCCCTTTCCTCAGTAGCCCGAGTTAATGTGACCGTCCTGGATGTGAATGACAACAGCCCTGTGTTTTACCCCGTTCAGTATTTTGCCCATATCCAAGAGAATGAACCAGCTGGAACCTACGTGACCACGGTGTCTGCCACAGATCCTGATCTGGGGCCCAATGGGACAGTCAAGTACAGCATCTCAGCTGGAGATACCTCCAGGTTTCAGGTCCATGGCCAGACAGGGGTCATCACAACAAAAATAGCCCTCGACAGGGAGGAGAAAACTGCTTACCAGCTGCAGATTGTGGCCACTGACGGTGGCCATCTTCAGTCGCAGAACCAAGCCATTGTCACCATCACTGTCCTGGACACCCAGGACAACCCACCTGTTTTCAGCCAGGGCACGTACAGTTTTGTTGTCTTTGAAAACGTTGCCCTGGGTTACCACGTAGGTACTGTTTTTGCTTCCACCATGGACCTCAACACTAACATCAGTTACCTTATTACGACAGGTGACCAAAGGGGCATGTTTGCCATCAACAGAGCAACGGGGCAGATCACCACAGCCAGTATTATTGACAGGGAGGAGCAAGCGTTTTACCAGCTGAAGGTGGTTGCTAGTGGCGGGGCGGTAACTGGCGATGCTGTGGTCAATATAACTGTCAAAGATTTAAATGACAATTCCCCACACTTTATTCATGCTGTGGAAAGTGTAAATGTGGTTGAAAACTGGAAAGCTGGGCACACCATATTCCAGGCCAAAGCTCTTGATCCTGATGAAGGTGTTAACGGCGTGGTCCTTTACAGCCTTAAGCAAAACCCAAAGGGCTTGTTTTCAATCAATGAACAAACCGGTGCCATAAGCTTAACGGGGCCACTTGACATAAATGCTGGGTCTTACCAGGTTGAAATTCAGGCCTCGGATATGGGGGTGCCGCAGCTGTCCTCTAACTTTATCCTGACTGTCTCTGTCCATGATGTAAATGATAACCCGCCTGTGTTCGACCAGCTTTCCTATGAAATTACTATTTTGGAGTCAGAGCCTGTGAATTCCAGGTTCTTTAAGGTACAGGCTTCTGACAAAGACTCGGGAGTGAACGGTGAAATAGCTTACAGTATAATTGAAGGAAATGCTGGGGATGCCTTTGGCATATTCCCAGATGGTCAGCTGTATATAAAAAGTGAACTGGACCGTGAACTTCAGGAAAGATATATTTTGCTGGTTGTTGCCTCTGATAGAGCAGTAGAACCACTCAATGCTACTGTGAATGTTACTGTGATTCTGGAGGATGTAAATGACAACAGGCCCCTGTTCAATAGTACCAACTACGTGTTTTATTTTGAAGAGGAGCAGACAGGTGGATCATATGTAGGTAAAATAAATGCTGTAGATAAAGACTTTGGGCCAAATGGTGAGGTCAGGTATTCCTTTGAGCATTTGCAGCCAGATTTTGAGCTGAACACAGTAACTGGGGAAATCAGAAGCACTCATCAGTTTGACAGAGAAGCTCTTATGAGACAGAGGGGAGCTGCAGTATTTAGTCTCACAGTAATAGCAACGGATCAGGGGTTGCCAAAGCCTCTAAAGGATCAGGCAACTGTACAGATCTACATGAAAGACATCAATGATAATGCCCCCAAATTTTTGAAAGATCTCTACCAAGCTACTATATCAGAATCGGCAGCAAATCTGACACAGGTGCTAAGAGTTTCTGCCTCAGATGTTGATGAAGGGGTTAATGGATTGATTCACTACTCTGTAATCAAGGGAAATGAAGAAAATCAGTTTGCAATAGATAGTAGCACAGGCCAAGTGACCTTAATAGGCAAACTCGATCATGAGGCTACTGCATCATATTCCCTTGTCATCCAAGCAGTAGACTCTGGAGCGGTGTCCCTGAGTTCAACTTGCATGTTGAGCATTGATGTATTGGATGAAAATGACAACAGTCCTTCCTTCCCTAAATCAACCTTGTTAGTGGATGTCTTGGAAAATATGAGGGTTGGTGAACTTGTGTCATCTGTCACTGCCACTGATTCTGATTCAGGTGACAATGCTGACCTGCACTATAGCATTACAGGGACGAACAACCACGGGACCTTTAGCATCAGTCCCAACACCGGTAGTATTTTTCTTGCAAAGAAGCTGGACTTTGAGACCCAGTCTCTGTATAAGCTAAATATAACAGCAAAAGACCAAGGGAGACCACCGCGGTCATCTACCATGTCTGTGGTGATACATGTTAGAGATTTCAATGATAATCCTCCCAATTTTCCTCCGGGAGACATCTTTAAATCGATTGTTGAGAATGTTCCTGTTGGTAGCTCTGTCATTTCTGTGACTGCCCATGATCCGGATGCAGATATTAACGGGCAGCTGACGTATGCAATCATTCAGCAGATGCCAAGGGGTAATCACTTCCGTATAGATGAAGTGAGAGGGACAATATTTACCAACGCTGAAATAGATCGAGAGTTTGCTAATCTTTTTGAGTTGACAGTCAAAGCCACCGATCAGGCCGTTCCCGTGGAGTCCAGGCGGTTCGCTCTGAAGAACGTGACCATTTTGGTGACGGACCAAAATGACAATGTTCCCGTGTTCGTGTCACAAAATGCGCTCGCAGCCGACCCTTCGGTTGTGATCGGCTCCATCCTAACAACAATTATTGCTGCGGATCCTGACGAGGGCGCCAATGGAGAAGTGGAGTATGAAATAGTCAATGGAGATACTGAGACCTTCATTGTGGATCGCTACAGTGGAGACTTAAGAGTAGCATCAGCTCTGGTGCCTTCTCAGCTCATATACAATCTCATAGTTTCTGCCACAGATCTTGGCCCTGAAAGGAGAAAATCTACCACTGAAATGACTATAATTCTGCAGGGGGTTGACGGGCCTGTTTTCACTCAGCCAAAATACATAACCATCCTAAAAGAAGGCGAGCCCATCGGGACAAATGTGATATCTATCGAAGCGGCGAGTCCGCGGGGCTCCGAAGCTCAGGTGGAATATTACATCGTGTCCGTTCGATGCGAAGATAAGAGCCTTGGGCGCCTCTTCACCATCGGGCGCCATACTGGGGTCATCCAGACCGCTGCCATTTTGGACAGGGAGCAAGGAGCGCGCCTCTACTTGGTGGATGTTTATGCCATTGAAAAGTCGTCGGTTTTGCCCCGCACGCAACGAGCAGAGGTAAAGGCTTATTCAGTAATTGTTTCCCTGTCTTTCTGCTCCTGTGTAATTCCAGAATTGTGACTGAATCTCTTTCACTGCAGTCATCATGTCAGTATTGGCCATGAGAACTGGCTGGTAGGGAATTGATTTCTGAACAGCTCATCTGGTGTTTCCAGTCATGGATCTTGTTGCCATCCCTGCCTGGCTGAGACCCTGAGATGATAGGCTCTCCTCATGCCCTTCCAATTTAGGTTACTTTTCTACCTAACTCACTGGTGAGTGTGAAAATGGTCTTGTTTCTGTATCTGGATGTGACAGGTGGTAAAAGCATAACATTTTAGTTGGCAGCTTTCCTTATCACAAAGCCATTTGCCTTGACTGAAGGGTCTTTAAATGTTGTCTACCTGACAAGCTTGAAAAGCAAAGGGTAGAAAACAGGTTTGAAATGTCATCTGTGAAGTACAGATGTTTTATTTGCTCTGCCTTGTAACTGAGTCACAGAGCTGATCGTTTACTCCATTCCTGCTGTCTTCTTCGGGAATTCTGAGAAGCCTGGTATGAAAGAGAGTCTTGTGTTTGTTTAGAGTTGCACCATCACCTGGAACCGCTTTCTGCGCTTCACCATGAGCCATTTAACTTGCCATTCCTGGAAATTTGGGGCTGGCACTGCTGAGTGGGTCAGCCAGCAGAGGATGCTGGTAGCATGTAGTGGTTGAAACATTTCCCTTGGCAGCTGAATGTGCTACCTCAATACCGCATAGCCATATGGGTCCCAGGCATTACCCTCGGCTATACCCCTGGGAATTATGCCTTAGTTTTGAGCCACCAAGGATGTTGTGGTGATTTGTGTTTTTTTTTTTTTCTGTTTGATTTTTAGCAAAGTGATATTTCTTCTTCTTCCTTGGCAGCTGTAGCTCTTCCTCTTCATAGCTGCTTTTTTCGTTTTTACTGCAGTTTAAGTGTGATCTGTGTAGGTATGTAACCTCTCTCTGCTGTACTGGCAGTGACTGATGGTCTACCAGGTAATCATCAGGTAGGGAGTTTGAGCACTGTTCAAACTCAAAGATTTCTTAGCATGTGTGAGAGAGCTCAACCCTAGGGTGTGTGCTATGTGCTGTTGGTTATCATGTTTTGAAGAGCAGTAGTGTATTGAAAAATCACCTGTTCTCAGAGCGCTGCTGGTTTAAATAATTAATTCTACCTTTATGACAAGATTCCTGTTATGCAGGTCTTTCTACCCAAGCTAGCAAGGATTTGACCTTTATAATTTTTTTCCTGTTATTATGTCATCTTTTGTCTTGACAGACAGTTGTTTTGAGGGTCAGGCCGTTGTCAGTGGGTATTTGGATCATAATCCTTCAGCTTTGAGTCTGAGCAAAGACTTTCTTGATTGGGAAGGACTCATAGGAGTCCCAGCTCTATGGTTGCAATAATCTTGCATGTTGTAAAAGCATTTAATATGAGTGTTTGCTGAGCAGGGAAGTGAACAACCATTGAAACTTTAAACAAATTTTACATTGTTAAATACAAACCACTTCTGAAATCAAAAGCAAATGTTTTATTCTGTGGAGAGCGTTGAGAGCCATAATTGGGAGCTAGGATTTCCTATTACTGGTGGTATCTTTATAGCTTCTAAAATGTGTCTTCTCCCAAGTGTAATTAGCTTACTGTACTTCTTTAGAAGTGTATTACAAGTTATAATCAACGATCAACTTTAAAAAACATATCCATATGCGGTCTTTCTCTTGACTGACTGGTTTTCTCTGGAATGACTTTTGCTGTCCAACACTTGAACAAGAGCTACTGCAGTGACATTCTTTGTGCAAGCTGACTGTCTGTGGATGCTGAATAAGCAACAAAGCCTTTTTTTCCATGTTTCTTGTGGATGGCAGTGTTTTGAGGATTGAGTCTGATGTACTGTCAACCTTTTTTCATAAAAAAATAGTCAAAATTGAGCAACCCACCTTAAAGCTCACTTAAAGCCAAGGTCTCTGTGCAGTAAATGTGTAATTCAGAAGGTTTAGTGTTTTATTCTAGCCCTGGTTTTTAAGGTGATGGTTTGTCCAGTGATATAACCAGAACACTGATGAGGGCCAATGAATGTGCACGAACCTGTAGAATATCTACAGCCACAAAACTGAAGTGTTTTTCTGTCCATAGTGGCTTCAACTTTTTTTAATGTATACATGGCAAAATGAAGACTGGCTGATTTTTATATTCCCCCAAGAGAATTAAGTTGTGAAGCATCAGTCCAGGTGTGCAGAGAAAGCCTAATAGGTCTGGTACCACTATAGCTGACAGCTCTATGCATAGGCAACTTTGATATAAGTTTTGTTTATTTTTTTGTTTGGTTTTGTTTGTTGGTTTTGGTTTAGGTTTTTTGGGTTCTTTGCTTGTTTGTTTGTTTTGGTTTTTTTTTTTTTTTTTTTTTTTTTTTTTTTTTTTTTTTTTTTTTTTTTTTTTTTTTTTTTTTTCATAAAAGCATGAGTATTGTGTATTTTCTTTAATCTACATGATCCTCCTTCCCTGCCTGCCACGCTCTCTGCCCTGATGCCAGAAATCATCTTAATTGTACTGTGGCGTTTGAGTGAATCACTAAACACAGAGAGCCACCCAGCGTTAAATCTGCTGTCTGAGACTGGTGAAGAGCAGCAGTAGTTAGAAAGTTAATAGGTCTTTTAACCAATGTAGACTTGAAGAATGGGTTTGGGTGACGGATACCTGGTGTGAAATAGAGATATTTACAGCTTTGAAGCAGTGGCTAGGCTTTGTCTTGCCAGCAGGCAGCATAAAAGAAAAGCAGGCTTGCATGAAACCACTTGCTCCAGAACTGAATTAATCCTTGTCCTTGAGAAACAGTGTGATTATTTTTGTCCCTAAATTCTGACACTAATTTTTTTTTTTTTAATTAATATGAGATACATTGAAAAGATCCACTTAGTGTTCTAACTGAAAAAGAAAGTCTGTTTCAAGTATTTCTCATCCTTCCTTGGGGTTTGTCCTAGAGGATCAGGCTATAGATCCACTGACTGCACAGCTCCCAGGACTGTATGTAAGTGCTTTCTGAACTGAGGGTCCAAGGACAGAGCTTTGCAAGGGCAGGACTTTGAGAATCCCTTGCTGAACCCAAAGCAGCTGACACACCTTGAAACTGGAGGGCTTTCAGCAAAGCAACAGCAAAGAAAGTTTAGAAAATGAAGAAGTTTATTTACAATTTGTGGCTTATTTATTTTAGCAGTCACTTTTGTCTTGTGTATGTTTGTGTGCTTGTTATTACTACATGGAGAGACAAGCATGTGTGGAGGGGTGTGTCACAAAAGTGCAAGTAGTAAGGTAAGCTTTTTTTGGCTATCAAATATCTGAGATTTGTAAAGAAAACCCAAATGCTTCTTCCACTGTATTTTGCAGCTAAATGGTATAATTTTGGATGTAATTATTGAATTGGAAAGCTTTTTTAAATTTTATTTTGGACTTTCATCCAATTTCTGTGTAATCTACAGTGACAAACCACATCTATTGTGTGAATATGTTTTGTGATCAGTCTTAGCTTTTCCCCCTCTTATGTTAATTATTAGGTCTTGCACTGTTGACTTCAGATTAAAAATGTTTACCATTTTATACTTTCCTATGTATTTTTGCTAGGAAAAAACCCCTCAGCAGTTGCTTAAACTCCTTTCTTCTTGACTCTCTAACATAAATTCTCTTTTATTCTCTTCAGGCAGAGCTGAGGGTTTCACCACCATGATTTTATATTTAATATAGAATGACTAATGCATATTGGCATCACTTGTGCACCACATGACTTTACTCAGGCCTGCCTCCCAAAACAATGATCCTACACTGTGGGATATTTTGGGTGGTCGTATGTCGTACCCTGTTTTGTGTCTAGCAGCAATAATAGGAACCCAGGGACAATACCTCATCTTCTGTACTGTGTTACCAGGGATTAAATGGAATTAGACGGGATCTCTACTTTGCATGTTTAACCCTTCAGTGGATAAACCCTTGAAAGCCATGGGTTTGTTCCCTGTATATCTATATATCTTTAAATGTCTCATATATAGTGACATATATATGCCAAGTGAGAGGTAACAGTTTGGGAGGTGAGCTACTTGTTCAGTTAAACATCTTTCATATACTTTAAGCAGGTTCTTACTTTCCAAGGAAGAGAGGAGAAAAGTGTAAATGAATGAAATGTATAACCTTTAAATGAAAGATTTAGTGGTGGTATTGATTTGAAAATTGAAACGCTTGCAGAGGCAGCTCAGTGATCCTTGCTTCTTACCTGTAAATGTTAATATCCTCTCAAAAGAGGGGGGATTGTCCTCATTCTCAGACAGGGAAATGTGAGACACTGAGTTTTCTTTTGCATTTGTAGGTTTGTAGCTGCATCTCCTGAGTGCTTCATGACTGACACTATTGGGAAGCTTGGACTTCCAAGTTGGGGAAGTGTTCAGTGTTTATTCAGGCAAGATGGGGGGTTTTTAGATTATGTTTACTGCTGGCTTAATTAATGGGAAGACAGGCAGAGTGAATAGCTCCGTCCTCCTGCAAAGACAATCATAGGACATTTTGCCTTGACTCAGTGTGAACAGCAGCCATGGCCATAAAGCCACGATTGCATGGTGTATAAGTAGTTCATGTAGAAGCTTTTGTCTCAGCCTGGCCTGCAACCTGTGGCCGAGCTAGCTCTGTGTTCCTCCTGCATCCTGCAGGTCCTTGCTGGCCCTGGGAGTGAGGTGGAGGTGCTCAAACCTTTCTAGTGCAGGGCTCCAGAAACCTGGACTAAGAAGGGGAATACGCTGCTAAGGAGGAACGAGAGAAAACATTGCAGGAGAGGCAGCCTGAGCCACGGAAGCACGATGCATCCCTTGTGATGCTTGGGTTGGGTATGTCTTCAGGGATATGGTGTTAGACTCAACATCCGTTTGAGAGAGGAAAAAGGGTGGACTGGTGGGGGCGAAACACTGAAGGTGCTACTTTTCTTACCAAGCTGGCTAGCGGAAGGCTTTAAATTTAGTAAAGGGAATTTGAAACCCACTTCAGAGAAGTCTTATCACTTACCAGTACAAAGAGGAACAATGGGGTACTCCCTCTATTCATGCTATTTATAAATCGGTTTATTCTTTAACGATACACGGCACATCAATTGTTGCTTGACAAAGGAAACTGCTTATGAAATGCTGGAGTAAACAATGAAAATCTGCTGCCTTGTCCCAGCTCCAAAACCAGTTTTTTTTTTTTTTCCTCCAGCTGATTTATTATATAAGTTACTGCTGTCACTTGCGTGATCTGAAAGAGGATCCCTAAGCTTTCCTTGAACTAGAGGGGGAGTTGAATGTGCCTTATGTGGAAAATTATTCAAAACTAATTTGTGTGTTTCGGTTTAAATTTGTCTCTCTTTTCATCCTCTCTAATTTCTTTAATGATTCTGCCTTGCTACGTGTTCTTAATATCTAGAATTTCTCATTTCTTTGCTATTTTAGCAGCCTCTGGGCATTTTTGTGTGTGAGGTCACTTCATAATTTTTATGTTAAAAATCACTAGACTTTTAAAAACAACATTCTTTATTACGGAAAATATTATTTTTCATGCGTCTCCAATGCAAGCACTAGAAATAATAGCCAAAAAAGCAGAGCAAAATTTTCATGTGCTTATTTTATTTAAGTGTTAAATTCCTCATACAAATCTCTAAATGATTCTTGGGTTCTGTTGATGTTAATAAGTGAGTCCTTTTCCATGTAAAATGATACTCCCAGAGCTGCTGGAGTGCAGGTTTCTTTCTGTGGATTAGTGTTAGGTGAAGCAATCGGTGGCTGTTCATCTAGAAGAGCTCCAGAAGTTGATCACCAAAGGCTACTCACCCTCTGGGTGTCTCCAGTTCTCACCAGTAGCTTTACTGGGGCAAGACTGCGTTGTCATTGGCGTCTGAAATCTTTGCTATTGTCTTGTCCTGTTTCCTGTGCGTATCTTGCACTCTGAGACTGCATCTCATCAGAGGATGCTCTCACCCTTTTGGCTGGCAGAAGGAGGCTCCAGATGTTTCCATGGTCTCATGGGTGTCTTTTCAGAGACTGGATTTTGTCTCTCTACTGTAAGGGCCACTTCCCACCTCTCCAGTAGCAAGGTGCCTGTTCAATTTATATCAAGCCCTCAGCGTGACATAGTTCTGCTGGTACAGTTTGTTTTAACTGTGTCTAGACTAGGGAGTAGCATTACTGTTAACTCAGTTGGGTTTCTTACCCCTCTGTAATTGTGTCTGTGCAAAACCTGTGCGTAGACAAGCCCTAATGCTCTCGGGTTCTAATTAGAAAAGGAATTTATGGTGACTAAAATCTAAAATATAAGTAAAACAAAGAGTTTTCCTAACACATTCCTGCAGTCTGGAAAAGTGATGCCAGATCAGAATGGTGCATCAGTACTGTACTGATTTGTTTCAGTAAATTTATAGCCTGGCTTTGCTTTGCCAAGAATAATACCAGATATGTTATAGAAACTGTGTCTTTGTTTTACTGTGATGTTTCTCTCTATTCTAATAAATCTTATTTTTAATTAGACCCTCAGTCTAGACTGTCAGGCAGGTTTGTTTTTATAGTGATCTATTTTTGTTTACTTCCTCAGAGCAAAAACATACCAAAAGGACAGTAGAACAGATGGAAAGTGATAGCCATGATCACACTGTAAAAATACGTAGAGTGGCATTAGTTAATGCAAAAGAATTTCAAAGAGCCTATTATGAAGTGGTAATTTATGTGCCAACAGCTATGCAAAAAGTAATGAAAACAAGCATTTGCCTTAGCATTTCATGTTCTGCAGCCCTTGCACATACAAACTGTTAGTAGGCTGTTGCTTGTATTGACACAGTGATCTTAAATAAGTGTGTAAGAGTATTTATTGATGCCATCTAGACCTACAGACAGAGACATGTTCATGTTGAAAACATTGAGCAGCCCCTTAAACTCAGACAGGTGGAAGGAGCTTCAGGGGCTCCTTTTGAAGAAGAGCATCTTCTTGCAGTGCATCACCTTCCCCCCTCTACACTCTGTCTAGAGGTGGCATCATCCCATAGCTAAATTTGGGTTCCCTGTGGTGGCCATATTGAGGGGAAGATAACTCCTAAGAGACCTGGGAAGTTGATTTGGATCCTCTGATAGAGCTGAAACACAAAGATGTTTTTTTTCTCGCAGATCTTTAGGAGAAAGGAATGGGAATCACTTTGAGATGTGCCATAGGGCCAGTATGGGAAGGATCATCAGCCTTAATGCAAAATTGTAACTCTCGTGATTTCATATATGTACATTTTCCAGCCTCGTGCCTCGCTATGGTCTTCTAAATATGCATGTACAGGCATGTGTCAAAATAATTCTCTCTCCAGCCACTCAGTTGACTGTGCTTGGAAAATGACCAAACTGGGTCAAGCAATGTTGTGGTTTTCTCTGTAGGATCTGCCTGTACCGTTTTTGGTTCTCATTGGGTACCTCTCTGGAACACTCCCAAGCAGGAGGCAAGCCCCAACTTGCCATCAGTGAGCAAAAAAGTGTGTAAAAGGTGAGGGAAGCATGGCAATGTGACTCTTTGTGTTAGTTTTTAGGAGATTCAGAAGGGAAGTAAGAAGAACCCACTTGTTTCTTCCGTAGTACCTATGATACCAGATCCATGATGAAGGTTCCTGTCACTCCATGTCCTTGTAAAAAGTCCCTCTCCAGCTCTGTGTAGCCCCTTTACATGCTCAAAGGTATCCCCACAGCCTTCTCCTCTCCAGGCTGAACAACCCCAGGTCTCTCAGCCTGTCTCCATAGGAGAGGTGCTCCAGCCCTCCTGTCATCGTTCTTACTTAGTTCTGTAGGAATAGCGCTGATAAAACTGACGAGCTGGAGACTTTGTGTTTTACAAGTTAGTCTTGACTCATTTCCAGCCCCTTAGTTGAATCTATCTTTTATGGGGCATCTTAATACTTCAAGAGCATAACTGTGTCTGTCGCTGATGGGGACGAAGAGGGGATTTATGAGCTGTGTTATGAGAGCGACCGCTTTTGGAGGCTTCCATCGTAGTGTCATGACTCATTCCTGTGTTCTCTCCTGGAGAGCAGAGCTGGACCAGTGCTGGAGCATCCATGATGTGCATGTCCTGCCTTTGGGAGCAGGGCCTGCAATCCTGCCAGGGGCTCTCTGCCAGGCGTCAGATGTGGAGCTTCTCTGGGCTGATGCATAACTGTGCTCTGACACTGCTGCTGATGCAGTTTAACACCTACTATGAAGCAAAGAATGAACAAAAGGCCGCTTTCCACCCAATGACTTTTGCTAGTGAGTGTTACCTTTTGGTTATAAAATAATTTTTTTTTCCCTTACGGATTCCTTTGGAGGTGTATTCATTTTTAATGCTTTTGAAGCCTTTTGAAGATGTTTTTGTTTAAAATTTGAATGAGTAAAACATTAACTTCAGATTTGGGACAAATGCTTTATATCTAGTCCTCTTTGGGTTTTAAAGCAAACATTTCAGTTTTGGTAGCTGCAGTGTTTCTTGAAATATAATCCAGGAGAAGAGTATTAGTTCTAAGAATGTATGTGACATTTCACCTGCACAAACTGTAGTCCTCTTTTTAAGCTATGAACAGAATTTATATCCTCCTTGGACCAAATTAATTTAGAAAGCATCCAACACTAGATAGCGCTGAATTACACAGAGCAATGGTAATTGGTTATGAAAACAAGAATTTGTTGTGTAGCATCCTGAAGCAGCTGGAGAGACAAAAAAACCCCAAGTTTACATCACAGGGCATATGTGTATATTAAGATAGAAGAAACTACTTTAAGCTGGAGCAGTAGATTTGCCATAGGCACTGTGCATGGGGAAATATGTGATTCTATTTCCCCTGCAGTGTACTAGGAGATAAATTGTTCCTTGGAGAGCTAGAGAGAGAACTGAGTTGAGGGCTTTTCATGTCAACTCCTTTTTGGATCATTTTTCATAAATGAGGATAATTTTTTTTAAATAGTTCAGAGGGATAAATAAGATGCCAGAGCCATGTTGCATCTGTACTGTATGTGTTTAAAGCTTGAATTTTCCATAGGGATTTTCTTCTATGACATAACACTTCAGGTTTCCTGGTGTTTTCTCCATTTTTCATTCTTCTCTCCAATACAACATATCTTCTTAATCTGTCAAAATGTCATGCTTCTTGAAATGTTGAAGATGTGTTGCAATTACAAGGCTGTTTAGAAACAGAAGGAAAACTTAATAGTTTATTGCACTGTTATTCTTTCAGGACCTACATTTCTGTGTGTATTTAAATGACTCTTTCTCTGAACATGATTCTGTTCCCTTTGAAATTTGCTTAATAAAGTTTTTTATGCCCATCTGTGTTGAGAAAAGAATTTGAACATTTATGATTTCAGTGAACAACTTTAATGAAAATCCAGATTTTTAATCCCAGTAGGGTCATGTCAAATTGTCTAGAAACTAATTTATGGCACTGTTGATTTTCTTTCCACTGTTTTCTTTCACTAACAGTTCTCTTAACTGCTGCGCTTCAAACTTGTGAGGAATTAGCTTGTTTTATTTTATTTTTATATATAAATTTCTTAACTCCAGATAATTCCTGTGGTCAGCACTGAGAGTTGTATGGATTTTCGACATCTGTTTACTTTTTGGGCCAAGTTATCAAGTGGGGTTGGAGTTACTCAGAATAAGGTTAAGTGATTGTTTTGAGATTGTAATTAATTAAACATATGCTCCAATACATTATTATTTCAAGCCCTGTCATCAGCAGACTGACCCTCATGCTGGTGGATAGGGGAGGAAGAGGGAGGGGACTTTTTTTTGCAGGGAAGGATGATATTGGGTAGGAGCAAGCTGTGTACATTCCTGCCAAAATTGTTGGATCAGGCTAAAGGAACACAGATGGCTGAGACTGATAAAGGTGTCTCTTATTGTGCTTTTTTTTTTTTTTCCTCCACAGTACTGTTTTGAGCTTGTGTGCAAGAGACTGGTAAGAGGGGAGGAAGACAACTATATGAATATGTTTATTTTGATACATTTTACAGCGTAGGAAAGGACTTGGGTAAAGTCAATACTCCTTCTCGGTAGGATGCCAAAGGCTGGAGCTAAGCCCTCCTTTTAGGTTTCTGTAACAAATGAACAATAATGTGTCCTCAGGGATTTATGTCATGCTGTCCAACCTTCAGTTCTTATCTGCTAATAGAAAAATCCCAGTTCACTGCTGAAAGTAGCTCCTAAAAATTGGACCAAGAAGCCTTGAAAGCACGTGGTTGCCCCTGCTCATAACCAATCTCAGTGTTAGCTCTCCTCTTACATGGCCCCTTCATGTCTTCTTGGTCCCCAGGTCATTTGTTGCTATAATTATTATATTTATTACCATGCTTTATGATGTGTGTGCATATAAACATCGGTTATGTTTGTGTATATACAATCCTCATGTGGATATGTGTATGTATACATACATATGTACCAATAATGTCTTGTCCTCTAAGAAGGCAGTGCCCGAGTCTGCCTCCAGTTTGCATGGAGGAGGAAACCAAGCCACTGCAGGACAGGAGTGTGTAGGGGAAGAGCAAGTCCCACAGATTCTCCATCTGAGCAAAGTCCAGTTCTTCTTAGCATTTGTTATTTATTGTTCTAGAAATTAACTGGTCACTGCCATCTAAAAACGGTATGTCTGAACTTGAAAGCTGCTTGCAGAAATAAATTGCTGTCACCAGACGCAGTCGTGGTTCCAAGTCTATCAGATCTGTTCCACCCATGAGCAACACCATCCATCACGGCAGGGCTGAGGAGAAGGGAGTAGAAGCAAGACCTTTTTTGCCCTCCATCTATTTAAAGCAAAGTCTTAAAGAGGCAGTTTCATTAGAGGGCCTTAAGATTCTTGTCTTGTGAATGATGGCAGTAATGTTCTCCTGCTTGTGACAGCTGGAAATCCGCAGGATGTTCTTGCTGGTGTACATGAAAGAAAAATGGTACTTGAGACTTCAAGCTAGGGCAGATAAAATTTCATTTTGGATAGCTTTTTCAATTTGCAGTCATTAGGTTGAACTATTGCGGTTGTTTTTTGCAGAAACTAACATATTAAAAGTCTAGTTGCAAAGCTGTACTCCTAATGGTGTAACTAAGTTTCATCCAAAACAGGGCTATTTGGTCTATTGTCTTCTAAATAGTCTTTGTCCTTCCTTGATCATCCCATATGTATATGTTTTTAAAACAGACATAAAATGCGATTTTTTTTTTTTTTGGTGCAGTAAAGCTGCCCAAAACTGATGCAGGGAGAGAAGGTTTCATTCTGAGATTCAGTAATATAAAAACGAATGTGCTTTTCTGATGCCATGAGGTCTCACATGTGCAAACAGTCTCTTCTATAAATACACCATAATACTATGAATATTAATTGTGGCTACCACTACACAAATAGAAAAATAAATGTAGCCCAGCTACATTCCCCCTTAAGGAAAAAAAAAAAAAGGCTCTTTGTGTGAACAGGAAAATACTACTTTTTTTTTTTTTTTATTCTGTGAAAATATAACATTGTTATTACAGCTTTGGCTCTATAAAGGATGAACGAGCATGAGAATCTGGATTATATAAAAGAAATTATTACTAAACAGTGGACTGGCTTTTTCAGTTATGCTAATTTTCCATCACTGTAACTATATTCTATTTAGTTAAATTACTCTTAATTTACATTGGTATAACCAAGCAGAAAATGAGGTCCCGAGTATGTAAGAAGGACCTTCTCTTTGTGTACATTAAAGTCTATATTGAAAGTGACACAGAGTAAACACTAAACATCTAACAAAAAGCTTGCCCTTTGCCAAGGAAATAAGGAAATCAAGACGTTCTGGAGTCTATAATTAGGCTCTTTACATGACTGTAGCTCTGTAAAAAGGAATAGAGGACAATGGCATTAGCACAGCACTCCAAGGAAAAGAACTAGAGATAAATTATAGTGTGAAGTGGGCTACAGGGCAGCTTAATGGCCAGCAGTTTTGTAGGAGCCTTGGTTGAGAAGTCAGACTCTAGAAATTAATTTGTAAACATACACATTGCTCACTGCTCATATAATTTAAAAGGAGGTATAATCTTGTTTTAATTTAGAGGGCTTTCTGTTGTGTATTTTTGAAAGGACAAAAATTAGCTGCTTTATCCAATCTAAGCCAAGGGTAGGGTACTTGATATCTATGTGTGCCTTGCTTAAAGCAAGCTACTGTAATTGAGATTTGGCTAAATTTGGGTAGTGAATCCCACAGCAGATGCAGGTTTCTGTTTATACTGGGAATAACAACCAGCAAATCCTTCTAGACTGCTTGAGAGCAGGTTGGTGTTCACAGGCCCACCTTTCTGTGGTCCCAAGTTCCCCTGCAGATGGAAGGGTATAAAATAGAGTGTGTGAAATTCAGTGGTTCGTAAATGCTTAAAGAAGTTTACGTGACAATCTCCTCCTTACAAGAAAGACAGTTTATTCATAGTTTCTTAATTTTCATTTAAGGGAGTTATATTGAAAAGAAAGGATTGCTTAATTGATTTTAATATGATTATAGCACATACCTGGCTGCTTGTGTATTTCTTCATTTGAAAAGCAGAAGTCTGGTGTTTAGAATGAAGGATTCTGAAACAGAAATGGTGCGTTAGATTTCCTTTGTGACTCCCACAGACATTGATTAGTTGGGACAGTCAGCATGGCTTGCTTTTAGAAAGAAAAAGCTTAATGATTAAATGCTTTTTCTGTCCCCCCCACTGAGCTTATAAAATGGTTATAAAAGAATGTAGAAGAGAGACAGTGGGAGTTGTTGTTGTTGTGCACAATGGAAACACAGGCAAATATTTCACAATGTACTATATATGGCCAGAAACATTAATCTCCATGTGATAGCTGTCAGGATCCTAATGTAATTGTGTAGGCTCCAAGTAATTTGGTGGTTTTTGGAGAGAAAAGCTGTCACTGTCCCTGGGTTGCAGGTAAAGCAACACCTATCTTGAACAATTTACCAATACTTTTTTCTGTGTTTTGTGCCACTGGAACTGAAAACCAGGAGGTTGATAAGTTTTTACCCATTCTAAGCCAAATGATGTTGCTCTGGCTTGATGTTTCTAAATGCTTTGTGAAAATTAATGAGACTGGAGATGTGCCCTCAAATGTGTGATTTTTTTTTTTTTTTCCACTAGTGTCATCTGAGGAATGAGAACTCTGTTCAGTAAGGGGATGATAACGCAGTTGGACAGGTCTGTCATATTCCACCTGTAGTTCCATGTTGTTGGTTACCGTCAGCAATGATTGCAGCAGGCTGAAATGTGCAATTAAGCATCTCTTGAATGAATCCTACATAATATCCAGAGTTTTGGAGAGACCATGAATTGTGGGACACCGCAGTTTTGCTCCTGTTCAGTGACATCAGTTACATTTATCTATTCCTAAACCAAGGGTCTTGAGAAAGGTTATTTTTAGGAAACCGCTCTTTTGGGGAAGAGTTTTCCTTATGTTAGCTGATAGCACTTTGTAAATTGCTGTAATTTTTTTTTTCTTTCCCTCAGTCATGTGAAGAAGAATAGTAGGATATGGCTGTGTGATTCACCACAGCTTTACAAGTAAAAAAGTTTATGTAACGTTCTGGTAGTCTTGAATCCATTTAACAGATGTTATGTATAGGCTTATGGGAAAGTTACACCAGGGTAGCTTCAATGTGATGGCTTTGATTTATATGTTTTGAAAGATACATCCTTTGTAAAAGTACTTTATAAATATGTCCTTTTGGGTTTACACAGTCGATGCCTGTCAGTAGCTTCCAGCTCAATGTTCACATCTTATGAGTCCCTTAAAAGTCATTTTCCCCTTAAGTTATTAAACTCAGCCAGTGGTGGTTTCATAAGTGCCAGCCTGTGCACACCTAAGCATTTGAAATTTAGTTTTATCTTGACAGATGATGGAATTAGGTCTCTCACAGCATGTGACTAGCTTGTCAGAAAAATTTATGGCTTTGAGTCCAAGCCTAACATATACTTTTGAGGGAGTGTTTGTGTTACAGGCTGATAGGTTTTGTTTAGCTCCCCTGGCTTTCTAAAATATTGGTGGGATGATGACATGCTGGTGTCATGCTCTGGTGGTCTCTCATCTCGAGGATTTACTGTCTTTTGAGGAATGTAAATTCTACTCCACGCTGGTTTGTATTAATTTTTACAGTGACAGTGGCTTTATTTTCTGAAAATAGTCTGCACTGGACATCAGTATCAAAGCTTTCAACAGGTTTGGAGCATCACATCTCCTAGAACTTGGTTCCTTTCTTGCATACCTGTTTTGGGGTGGGAGGGAGTACATCTGTAAGGTTGGACTTTGCCTTCAGTGGGAAGGGCCACCATATGGTATCCTTGACATAACTACACCCACAGAATAAGCCCATTTTCTTTGGAATTTTCTCTGACCTGAGCCTTCATCTACTTTTGGGGTTTTTTTTTAGTTTTCTATAAAATTCTGTTATCTGTCCTTATATCTTTTTCTCATAGACACATTTATCAAATGGAAACTCATGTTCTTAATTTTTAACAACGTTTAATAGCTATTATTTTGAAGCCAGAAATGTTGTAGTAGTTGGGTTTTAACTGTCTTGCAAGAAATCTGCCAAAAAAAATAAGGAAGTTATCTAAGGATTTAGTTAGTAGTGCAACTGCTCCCTCATTACAAATGCAGACGTGCCTGGCTGGATAATGGGGTCCGGGAATGAGTGGAATGAGGGAATGTAGCTGGATCCCAGGGCCCCAGGAGAAGTCAAGGTTGTCCACAGCCCTCAGTGGTCACTGAGGATGAGCACTTGGCTGTTTGCAAAGTGAGCTTCCCCAGGCACAGAGGGCTCATGGTTGAGAGCTCTGGCAGCAGAGGTTGATGAAGACCCACATCTCTCTTGCAGAATATAGAGAGCCTCACATAGGACAGCTGGAGAGACATGATCAGGGTGAGAAAATGGGATATATCACCTTCCCCCCCGATCCAACTAACTACCTTTACTTTAGAAAACAGGTGCTATTTTCTTCCTGCTGTTGTACTCTAGTTTTTCTCTGTCATTGGCAGCAGCCATGGGACTTACGCTCTTCTGTTAATTTCCAAATGTTAATTATCTATCTGTGTTTTTGTTTGAGTGAGTAATCATTTGTATTTGTTGTTTTAGTTTAACACTTCTTCCTGCTCTGTTACTGGCAGCAGCATTTGATTTATTTCTGTGATTAATTCCACAGAGCCTTTAAAAAAGAAGAAAAAAATTCCTAACAATAATAGTAGCATTCAAACTCCTTTATCTTCATTTTGTTTCAGTGCAGTGGTGGATATTCCAAATTCTCCATGGTAATGGGGAAGTATTTCAGAAGCAAAAATCTTGCCAGATCTTTGCATTTTCATTACAATTATTGCTAAGGAGAAAGAGTACTTTATCAGCCATAGGCTTTGTAGCACCAGAACATGGATGTTTAAAGCTGATGCAAATGAGAATTCGCCTTTCATTGTGAGTTTACTGCTGAATTAGTGCAATTTTTTTAAGAACCAAAGATCTTTTCTTAGGAAAACCTCACTGGCATCTCTTTGGTAAGCAGGCGGCGCAGGGCATCCCTGCGGTTTCTTACAGGCAGAACAGAAAGGTCTCCTTTACTCGGCCCATTTTGTTACTCCCGGATTATGTGCATTAGCTGTTATCCCTTTATATGGTACATTCATAACAGTGCTGTTTGGGGCCTGGAGGAACCAGGTTGGGACTGCGTGTAGTCCTGCTGACACGAAAACAGCACGGGCAGAAAATAGGCCTGAGTGTTTGGCTACTGCGAGGACAAGTAATTAACTGAAGATTTTTGTTCATTTGAATCATAGAATGGTTTGGGTTGGAAGGGACCTTAAAGGCCATCTAGTTCCAACTCCCCCATTATGGACAAGGACACCTTCCACTAGACCAGGTTGCTTGAAGCCCCATCCAACCTGGCCATATCCAGATCTGTTCAACATTTCTTTTTTCCTGTAGTGCTCTCAGACAGACATCACCCACCTTTGGTATCATGTATCACATCTGGCCTTCACTGCAAGCAGGGAAATAATTTGTTGCTCTTGAAAGTTCTGCCTGATCTTCCAGTGGAGTGAATAAGGGTTTGTTCTCATGCTGTAAATCTCACAAAATCAAGGGGAGGAAACTGCATAGCTTCTATAAATTAATCAAAGACGTGGTCAAGTTCCAATAACAAATACATTGCCTGTCCTATGATAACACTGCGTTTTTATTTTGTTCTGAATTTAGAATTAGAGCTTTTAACATTAAACTGTTTTAATATCTATTTATTGTCCTTAGAGAATTTATGGGACACACTACCCTATCAGAAGAATTTTTTTTTTTTTTTTAATATAAGCTTTTTTAGACCAAAAATAGTTCTTGTTGAGTAAGGGATAGTAATGAATGCAGCACTGTCCTTGACTGGGCTAATTACCAAATACTTCAAATTAAGGATATTCATCAAGTAAGCCTGTGAAAGAAGGGATCTAATAAAAAAATAATGTTTAAAGAGCTTTCATCTCCAGTGAGATTACTTGCATGAGTCAGTTGAAAAGCATTCACCTTTGTTCACTGACATACAAGAAATAAATAGCTTGGAGCTACTTGTTATGTTGTAGTTACTTTAATACTTGTTTAACTACCAGTTGTTTTGTCTATAATACAGAGGATTAATTCTGGAGAATTTATGCATGATAGCTAATTTGATATTTTAAGACTTCCTTAATTGCTAAGCTAAATGATTACTAACAAGGAAACTTCTTTAAAAAATATGCTAATTATTGTTAATAATAAACCCATATTAATTCCCCTTATAAATATGGTATAATACCTTATTAAAAAGTTGTGCACCTACCAAGTTTTGCCTGCAAGGCAATGGAGCTTTGTGAGATGTGGGCAGACATTGAATCCAGCCACTCGATTATGCCTGGGACAAATATAATGCAAGGCAGAGTGCCTGGAATTGTCTGTGTTTGGATTAATTTATTAAGTGCCCTTTTTTTTTTTCTTCTTATATTTTTAATTAGACTGCTCCCTTTGTGCATTCCTGGTGGGATAAGAATATGCCTGTTGGTGGGAAGGAGAAACTAATAAACTGTTGCATGCATTTGTGAGAGCTGAACTTATATGAGAGAATTGCAGTCGGGTTTGTTATGTATGTGTGTGCCTGTGTCAGCTAAGTACAGGTAAAGGAGGAGGAATTGTTTCTCTCCTTACAGGCTTCATACAGTCACAGAATTTTCATGTTGATGGACTATGTTTTGAGACATCCTTTTAATGTAGATAAGCATTTCAATCCAAATGGCAATATCAAGCATGGAAGATTTAGATACAGCAGAGTGCATTACATATGATGTAGAGGAAAGCAAGGAAATGGGTATAATCATTGAATTGTCACCTCTGAGATATTTCTGTGACTCTGCTGCTGGAGCTTGTGCCCTTACTGTACCACTGAAAAGGATGGTTTATCTTCCTAAGGGTAAAGTACTCTTACTGCCTCTTCCTTATGGTGTTATCCTCATAGCTTGGTGTCATAGCCCTGGAAAATTATCATAGAAGCAGAAAAAGGCCACTGTATGGAACAATAAACTTCTGGTTAAGGCCCACAGTCCTGGGCATCAGTCCCAACCTGGACTCTGTCACGCTAAGGAGATTACTCAGTCTGTGCCGTGACAGCTCACCCAAAATGTGTCGGAAATGTTAGTCACCTGTTAGTTAAGATTAATGAGCTTTACACGTTTGTGTTTGGCAGTTTTGGATAGATGTTGCCAATTTTTTCCCTGTAGCTCGAGAGGTGAGTCAGATAGAAGCCCACCCTGGGGGGCAGTTACTTGAAACCCCTGCCTCTGTGTTGTTCCCTGGGACCTGGTCAGGAATGGCCAGAGAGCCCCACTGTTGCCCCTGGGCATGTCTAAAGGCAGTTTCCTCCCACTCTGGCTCTGAAATTGCTTTTCACTTGTCCTTCTTACTGGTTGAGCACACTCTTCAATTTTCATAAATTCTTCCTTGAAGGTTCTCCGCTTCTCTTTATTTGCATGCTCTCTTGGCAGTAGGAAAACTAACAGTTCTTATTAATTCTTAATTTTGATCTAATCAAATTTTTATTAATTTTAATTGGGGGGCATATTGGTAGTAAAGGGTCCTTAATGATTGGAACTCTACCAGTTGGACACTGTGCTGCTTTGCTGCTTGGTGTCATTCAAGATCTCACGTCAGTAGAATATAATTTTGCTACTGAGAAAGAAGCATCTGTGTGGTCAATCTGTTTGTGCCATGCTATTTTGAAGCATAGTGAAGACACTTCAATAAACTAAATTCTTGCTGCCTTCTAGATCTTCTTAGTTCTGAAAGCGATCTACTTGACACTGATGCATAGCATTAACTTTAAAAACTTTTGAATATGTATTACAGGATGCTGTGCTATTGCTAGAGATTGTTTCTAGCAGGTGGTTCCTACACCCAAATGATTATAAACTGGTATAAATGACACAGCAAACGTTATTTGCCACATGAATTTTTGTGAGGTGGGATGTTTAATTAGAGCAGGACGGAGTTTGTAGGTCCCTGGTGGGCAGAGTTAAGTCCTGAGTTAAGACTGGATAGAGGTAGGTCTGAAATGGTGTAGAATAACAGATGAAAGTATATGTAGGTATGTTCCTGCAATGCTGAATGCAACCAGGTGGGTGGTAGTGAAGTTAGTTCTAGCAGTGAAGACACATAACTGCATCAGCTTCTGTGTATCAAGAGCATCAGTCTAGTGTGATCTTGGCATGTGCTTATCAGCAGGAGCTGCCCATATTCTCTTGTTTACCTGAATTCAAGTGGGCAAGCATCTCCTCTAACCTTTACTTTGCTATGCGGGCTTTTCTTTTTTTTCCCCTAAGGCATAAAAGTTTGTTTGCTTCAGCTAAAAACAAACAAACAAAAAAACCCAAAAGAAACAAACCACAAAACAAGCAAATCCCAAAACTGACCCAAAACGCCCAACCATGAACCAGTATAAAGATCTTTTACTAGAAGCATTTAGAAAGACTTGAATAAGCGAAAAGGAAGGAAGACGCTGGAGTTAAGGTTCGAATGGATAGTGCTTGTGAGAGGAATCCTTGCTATATGAACTGAGAGAGCTGCACAGAGCTGCAGGGTGTTGTATTGGGAGGGGCAGAAAATTTTATGCACAGAGCATCTGTTGTAACACTGGTGATAAAACCAAATTGGAGAAGCCTATCTGATGAGAGTGGTAGTGTCCCTGGGTGAATGATTAATTGAGCTGTGATTCAGGAAACCCCTCTGATTAACAACAAAAGATGTCATGTATATGTAACTTATTTTCAGGGGTTTTTGTGTGCCTACCTGTGTCCTCGCACTGCTATTATGGATAAAAACCATTTCCCAATGGAACTTGTTAGATATTTGTTCTCATCCCTGTTTCATTACAGATGGGAGTTAAATTCATATTATTATTTCATATATATCTAAAGTTCATCTTAAACTGTCCCAAATAAAAGTGAGTGCTTGGTTGTCCATGTAGTATAACTTTGAAAAGTTTGGAGATTTTTATTTTACGTGAGCCATATCTTTCTGGCTTCAGAGACATAGTTTAACTGTGTTCTTGTGAGCTGCATGGGATCACTCATTTTTTTAGAGGAAATCAATTTTTTCTTATTTAACTTGCTGTTGACAAGTGGCTTTTTTTTTAAGTAATGCTCTTAGAAGGTCATTTGACTTTTGAGGGTTATTCACTTCGTTAGCCCAAACACTAAAACCTTGTGTCCTTGGGTTCTGATTAGTGACACTTTAATAAAGTCATTTGAAGTTCAGTAGACTGAATTTTCCACCTTTTCTGATGTTTCTATGGTCACAGGGAAGCGACCTGTATTCAATCTTTTAAATGCAAATCTTTTAAAAGTTACTGTGCAATTCTGTGTACCAGACTTCATGGGTTTCAAAAAGTCTCCCCTTTTTTTAAACAGCTACAGCAGTGTCTTTTCTCTTTCTTTTCTGTTTTCCTTCTCTCTTTCTTTCTAGTGATGTGACAGCAATTGACTAAACTTGGATCTTTTGGGATGACAGAGGATGGAGGAAAGTCTTAAAGGTTTTTATTGCTGCACTTTTATTTTTGGCTGGGCCAGGGCAGACAAAGGCCTTTCCACTTGATTAGATAATAAGGCTAACGTGGGCTTTGAGTGAAAAATATCTTTGCATTCTGCTCTTCTTTTTTCACCAACCAAAAAAAAAAAAAAAGGGGGGGGGTGGGGAAGGAGAAAACTATGCCTAATCAGCAACAATTAAATCTTTCATGGTGAACTCACTTTGGAGAAATTAATGCATTTTGTATTGCCTAACAGCTAGAGTGAACATTAACAACGCGTGAGAACTGAGGGGAAGAAAAATTATGGCTGTCTTTTTTGTTTTGTCTTGGGTTTTTTGGTTCTTAAGGACCAGGGAAGGGCAGGTCATTGACTTGATTTTCATGGGAAGATTGACTCTGGAGCGCTCGCATATCCAGGAGCAGAGTGAGGGGGTATTGACAGCTGGGGTTTAGGGAGGGGGGAGCAGTGATTGTGCCATGGCTTGTTGGGGAGAAACAAGGAAAGATAGAAAACAAAGCCCAGAAAGGGAACAGTAGCTTCAGTGTCCCAGGGCTGAGGGTCTGCTGCTCCTCGGTGGTGGATACGTGTTGTGCTTGGACTCGATTGGTAGTGGTAGAGAAATATCAGTATAATGAAGGGGACTGCCCTTAAGTGAGAAATAGTTTGCTCTGAAAGAAGCTGAAGAAGTCGTGCCATGTTCCCCCATGCGTACTATGAAAGGGTATAGAAGATGCTCAATCAGCCCTTTCAAACCTTCTCACTGCTGAAGAATGGCTCATGGAAAAGAAATCTGTGAGTCCAGGTGTGTTTGCCAAGATTTCCTAGTAAGTACTACAGGCTAAGAACAATAACTAAAGGTGTTTTTTAAATTAATATTTTAAAGATTTTTTTTTTCTTCTGACACCTGCTTTGTTTTTACTCTGTGATTAAAAATCATCTGGATGCTGAGGTGTGCTCATGTAAATACATCAGTCCACCTATTTCCCCTTCATGGATCCTGGACTTTGACATAGACATCTGGACAGATAATCATCCAGTCTTCTTAGCCCTTGTTCTCTGAGGAAAATACACATGCCTCATCTTCTGTTCCTTGTGCAACCCTCCTGTGTCTCTGCCACCATTTCCCAGACGTTTTCCTCCTTCCCCCTTCAGTCATGTGTGCTCATTCCCAAAACAGTCACAGCCCCCAAGACCTTGAATCATCATTTGTCTCCTTATATCCGATTAATTTCGTGTCTTTCTCATCCCTCCACCTCCACCATTATTTCCCACTCTCATGGGTGCCAACAGCTCCATGCCCAGCCAAGTTTCCCTCTTGATGCAATGGGTTTTTCCAACTTTTTCCCCAGGAAAGTTTTAGCCCCTTTTGAGCATCACATGCAGGGCACAAGATTGTTATTGAAATTAAATGTTTTTTTCCTTTAAGAAGCCCCCACCTCAAGTGAAGTTGCAATACCTAAAGTCTAATCTCATGAGCTGTTAAAATAACTTAAACCGAACACAATGGCAATTGTATCTGGTTTTGCAGGTAAAGGAAATATGGCAAGAGACAGAATAAACAATTTTGGCCCTTAAATGCTTCCTGAGAGAGGAGTTTTTCCAGTCCTTAGGGCTTTTACCTTGATGTCCAAGCTTTAACCTGGGCTCCCAAATGTCGACACCGCCTCGAGCAGCCAAATCCCTCTCCTTGCTCAGGATCCCACACCTGGTTGTATAGCCCAGTCCTGAAGTTTTCACCACTGCATGCAGAAAAAATCATCTCCTAAAAGCTCAGAACCATTTTCTCTTTTTGTTTTTAACCACTTAACTGAGTTTTGGCAGCCTTCTCTGCTACATCAGAAGTTTCTTCAATTCATTCAATTAATTCAGGCTATTTATAATGGGGAGACTGTTTGGAAGCTGGAAAGAAATGGAGAAATATTAATTTCCTTATCAAAAAGTGATGAAGAAGGGAATGAGGGAATGAGAACTGCTGATTGTGTGCTCCTGGAGAGCAGGATGACAAGAGATGGTGGCTGGGTTTTTCATTCCAGTCTCTGAGGCCAGAGGAAAGGCAAGGAGGTAGAAGCTTTTGTCTGGTTAGCAAACAAATAACTGGATTTTTAAAAATATATATTGCTCTGTATTTTTCAGACAATTTAGTGTGGATTCAGTAACTATGACTTCATAGATGACAAAAAAGTTTAGTACATCTTCATAGTTTCGTCTGACATCCAAGTTTTCATTAATTTGTTTGGGCAGTGAATATGTATCAAGATATGCAAACATATGAAAGCTATTTGTTTTATTTAAATGTAAATATGGTGTTCCTCTGGGATGTACTACCTCCTTTTTCTCTCACTGCAAAACTTATTACTGTTTGGGTTTTTTTTAAATTTGGTTTGTCATTAATTGCTTGGCTGCCCTTTTGAAAGGATTCATTAAAATTTTTGTTTTTTAAACTATTCTGAAGTTCACCAGCTGAATTATGCTTTTTTTTTTAGAAAGCCGGAGTTCCTATTCACAATGCAGCCCTTAAACAATTTACACAGTTGCTCTGAACTGGAACTGTTCTCTGTGATGGCACAGAACAGCGATCCAAGGCGAAGTCCATGTTTTTTGACGCTGGCTGAAAGCAAAGCGACCCACACTCCCCAGCATCCAAAAAACCCTGGGGTTAGCGCTGCACAAAGATCACTATAGGAAGTGGCTGAGTTGTTTTTTTCTTTACCGCTGTCTTTTATCTGAATCCCCGCTTTGCTTGAGCTTTAGAAGTCAAATGAGCAGAAGAAATGCAGTAGATGATTTGAGATGTGTGTGGGAAGAATGGAAGCTGAAAGATTGGCTTTCTGAAGGCTTCGCTCAGTTCCTGCCTTCCCAAAGAGACCGCTGGGAGGTTATTCTTCCTGACTGCATCTCTGCAGCAAAATAATTGCTTTGAGGATGGTGCTGTGGAAAAAAAAAAAAAACTTATTTCAGATTAT
>NW_020955503.1:1161534-1162954 GCF_003031625.1 Empidonax traillii
AAAAAAAAAAAAGAAAAAAGGAAAGGTGCTTTCGTTGAATTCAGAGCTGGTGCATTAAGATGTCAAATTGTGGTGCTATATGTTGTAGACAGACAAAGGTAATGCAGCAATATCTGTGAAGAACTGAAGGCACAAAAAATGAAACATTCATTCTTGCTAATTAGTATTTCTGCAGGCAACTGCCATTTTAATTCCAAAGCTGTTTTGTAACGCTGTGGCTGTTATCCAGTGTATTTCTTAAGTTGTACCCCTTTTGTCTGAAGTGAAATGAAAAATTTCAGATCCAACCCATTGTGCATGTTTGGTGAAATAATTTCAACAAGACAGTAGGGTAGAAAGCCATTCCTAGACATTCCTAGTAAACATGACTTCCAATTACTTGTCACACCTTCATTTCTGTCCCACTACAGAAAGTGAGAGTGAAAGCATGTTCTTTCCAGCCCTCAGGCTTGAAACCTCACTTCTGGCCTTTATGCACCCTATGCTTTCTGACTCTTTGAAAATCCTGGGGTTTTTGTATTTCTACCCTTTTCTAACCTCCTTTGCACTGGAAGGGTGGAATCTGATTTATCATTCCCATTGTTTGTATTAATCTAGGCCTCAAGTAGTTCTGTTCTCTATCTTCAGCTTTTATTACTGATAGTTTTCCCAAGTTGCCTGGCACTTTTTTTAGTGGTTGTGTGGTTGGATATTGTAGAAATGTAATTTTTTTTTTTTTTTTGAAGTAAAAATCCCATTGCTGTTGGTTGCATTAGGATTTCACGTTTGGGATGAACAAGCTGGTTCTCTGTATAATTTCTCAACTTTTTCCCCTCTGCATTATTCGAATAAAGGCACGTATTTCTCCTTGCAATTTGGGATAGACAACTGAGATGATGTAGTTCTTGTAAGTTAGGCAGCTTTTATTTAGAGTGCATGTAAGTGATTAAGTGGCTTGGCAGTGGATCAGAATGATTGCTTAAGGACCACAACTACACAGTATCTTTCAAAGGAAAAACAAGGCAGTAATTTAGTGATATCATTGAGAAACATAACATTCTTTCAAAGCAAGCAAAGACATTATGCACTGGGGACAGACATCATCCCTGCTTTTGGCCATTGCTGGCTCATACATCCCTATACACTGCTTTGCTCCATGATAAGCAAAAATGAATGTTGAGTATTTTCTTTAATCTAGTTCAAACTTTCCTTTTGCTAAAGCCAAGGGAGGCGTTAGAACATATCCACCCTGGAATTACAAACTCTTGCTTTGTGCTGTGTTAATTGGATTAAGTTGTTAGTGTTATCTCTTCAAGGAGACAAACTCTCCCTGGCAATGTTAGCATGGGACAGCTTGTTTGTGTGAGTGGCTGTGCTTTGTTCCAGTCTTTAGGAAGCAAGTTAGCAGTGCTGGCTTGCCAGCGGTGATAGATCTTTCCAC
>NW_020955504.1:0-6066 GCF_003031625.1 Empidonax traillii
CTGTAACTGTTCAAGGCCTGGTTGGGTGGGGCCCTGAGCAACCTGGTCTAGTGAGTGGCATCTCTGTTCATGGCAGGGGAATTGGAACTAGATGATCTTTCAGGTTGCTTCCAATCCTAATTATTCTATATAGACTCTATAATTTAAATCAGACTTTATCTTCAACACAATGACTAGTCAAGGCACGAGCAGTTATCTAATTCTTTACTAATACAAAGGTCTCCCAGATGTTGAGGAATTTCCTCCACTTTTTTCTTTTAGGAATGCCTCAGAAGTCCTTTATCTTCTGCTATTAACCAGGGTGCCTGCAATCTGGTCTTAAAAGGCTTGATCGCACACACACAAAAAGAACCCCAAGTGCTAGACTGACTGATTTTAAAGTGATATTTGACAGAAGTGACTAAATAATGGATGCTCCGAATTATGGCACGTGCACAAGCATCTGTGATTTCTCTCAAGATATATTTATTATTAGAAATTTTTTCAATCACTCATATTCAAGTTGTTGTGAAGCTTCTGGGCAATAGCACCGTGTTAGTTATTTAAACTTACTAGTCAATAAGTCATATGGCACCCAGTCTCCATCTCTCCCAGTCTCATTACAGCTTCAGTTCTGGGATTCCACATAGACAAATTTAGAACTGAGCCTGTAGGAAGTCTTTGAGGTGGAAGCACACAGTTCAATACTGCCTACGATAGGGACCTGCTCTTCTAAAGTCAGAAATCTGTGAGCATTTCTTGCAAGAGTAACTGCTCGTGCTAATGCAAATTCATTAGCCATGAATACTTGTGTAACTTCCTAAGAAATGAAGTGCAAACACTGCTGTCAATCAACATTTTAAGAGACCAAATGTTTGTGGAAAGCAAGTTCAAGAACATACGAACATGCTAAAAGTGAGTGCATTCTGAAATTTTGGCACTTTGTTGTGAAAGTGTTTGTGGTGTTGACCCATCTCCACCTGGATTCTTTTAATTCTTTTATCTCTGGAGCTATATCACTGCTCTAACTGTTGTTTGTTTGTTTGGTGGTTTGTTTGGTTTTTTTTTCCCCCATTTTAAAATTAGTCTTGTAATAATAGAAACGTGAAATTTGCTGACAGATTTCCCAGTGAGCTACAATGGGCTGAAGCTGCTATTTTAAGCACCCTTGTGAGAAAAGTGATTGGTAGTATACACACTGAGCCCTTATTCAGCAAGAATTGTGCTGGCTCTCTGCTTCATGTTCAAGCTACAAGAAACATTGCAGAGGAACTCCCCATAAATGAATGGATAGAAATGTTGTAAGATGTTTGGAAAAGCATATTACTAATTTTGTTAGAATTAGAGAGATGAAGATTACTCAGAAGAGCTCAGCTCTAGTCAGAGCCTCAGCTGATGAAAATGGGCAGAAATTCAATGAATTCAACAGGGCTATAATGATTTTACACTTACTCAGGATTTAATCTGACATCTAAATGTGAATTTATTTTAATCACAATTTAATCACAACTCTGTCAGTTGAATACCCTTACATCTTATTGTTCAGCAACAAAGACAAAACTATTTTCCATCTCTGTATGATCAACTTCAACAAACTGGGAAAGGGGTGGCACAGGCAGTTGAACAGGCAGTCTTGTCATGTTTAGAGCATCTAAACCCTTTGGTACATAAGAGATTTTTTAAAAATATATATTTTTTTTAATTTAATGTCTTCTGCACATAGAAGTCAAAATTGATTTTAAGTGTGATCATCCAGATCATCCCTTCCTAAAAAGACCTGGGAAAGGAGGAGGTTTTAAACAAGAGTGGTTAGTAGTTTTAGTTACTGCACTATTGAGATCTCAGGTATAGTGAACTGAGTTAGTTACATGTTTCTTTTCAGTTGAGGCTGGATTTAGCTAGAGATTATCTCCTGGCATGGCATGAATCTAAATACGATTCAGAAAGACATTCTCTGTAATAACTCTAGTGGTTTGGAGCTTACTTAATTTTATTTTGTCAAGATCAAATTAAGCCAATTCTAGTCCATTAGGGAGGTGTGTGCCCGAGGAGCCTGGGGATGTGGAAGGGAGAACGAGCCTTTGGACTGCATGGATGCCAGCCCTGACAGGTTTCATACTCTATTACCGGGGGGGATGGAAAGAATGATGGAGCACGGCAGATTTTATCGTCATGTGATACTGTTATTAAAAGGGAATTTCAGGGTGTGGAGTTAACCCTCCAAACTCTGTGTCACTACCCACATATGTCACGTATTATATGTCAGGTAGAATAAATTCATATTCCCTGGTGAGTCTTGCTCTTTTTTTCTCTTTATAATTGCCTTTATCCGTTCGTGTTCTCCCTAGTGGTATTGCATATGGGGAAATTGAGGCCTTCTCCACACTTCCACACTTTTCTTTATTCCTCAAGAAATATCTCCTTCAATTTCTTTCCCCTCTTGTCCTGTTCCTGGCTAAGTTGTAGTTTTCCCCCAAATTCTACCTTAAACAACAGTTGTATACTACTTATTCTTCAGTGTTTCATGGTCTAGAGGAGTAGATTGCACTGGAGTATGCAGCCTTTATAGAAAAGAAGGGTAATCTGGGATGGAAGAGTTTAAAATGAGCAACATCCAGTCCAACACAGGGCTTTGGTGTGGTTCTTTTTTTGTTCCTTTGTTTGTTTTTTTGGCTCTTTTTTTTTTTTTTTGCTTAAAAGTGGTGTATTTTACAGTTTGGTGTACCTCGCACGAATTAACTCTTCCGAGGTTAAAAAAACCCCAAACCACTGTGTGGATAATACACTGTAACTTTAGTATAGAACAAATGGGTTTAGCCTGAAAGGGTGTTTGGAGACAAGTGCAAGAGACAGAGTTTAGTGTTTTCCCTTACTGAGTTTTTCTTGCAGTAAAACCCCCATGCCCAGTCTCTCATGTAAATTTATCACATGCCCATTATTTGCTCCAAAGTAAAGAAGCTTTTTTTTTTTTTTTTCCCCACCGCCCCTCCCCCTTAGGAAGTGTTAAAGACAAAGCCCCAGCCTCCCTTTCCAAGCCTGCATGCCTTTCTGGGCAGCCTGCCCACAGCACAGGATCCTTGTTTATCCCAAGGAGGGCAACACAGAGCAAACAGAGCAGGCTTCTGTAACATCCGCAGCTTTCCGGGCGTCAGAGGCCAAGCTGCGCCACAGTGAGGGGGCACGGTGGGAGCCAGGGTGCTGCTCCCACAGCTGGCACCGGGAGTCCTCACTGCAGCTGCAGGCAGAGAAAAATCACAGAGACATGTAAAGGGCAGGGGGAGCAGAGTGCATCCCTGCCCACCCATGTAAAATGGCAATGGCGGGGAAAAAGAAATCAAAAAATTGTGTCCTACCTTTAACAGTGCAGCAGAATCCTGGGTTTCCCTGTGGTCACCTCGGGAAGCATTCCTCTCTGGGTTTTTTCTGGACAAAACACGTCCACTCAGCTTCTTCTTGAAGGCTGTGGCTTACCATCTTAGCTAGATCCTAACTATATATTTGATCCCACATGTTGCCTTGCCTGCCAGAAAATAAAAATCAAACCTCCATTTCTTTGTGGTTTATTCTTTTTTTTGATCTCTGGAAACTGTAGCCCTGAAATGTGTTTTCAGTAATTGCAAGATTTATTTTTGTGTTGCTGTACTTTAATCACATTGGAATGGAAAGAAGGAAAAAATAGAGGGAGAAGTGTATAATTATTGAGCAGGAAGAATAAAATCAAAATATTGATATCTAATTTTCTGAGACTCTTGAAAACAATGGTGTTGTTTGGGGAAAAAATTTAGAGGGAGCAAGCTGCCAAAAAAAGTACATAAAAACAAGTCAAAACTTCACAAAAAGGCATGATGTTCCTTTAAAAAGCTACGTGTAATCACCAGGATACCTGACTAACTGAGACATGACATGTTCATCTAAGCATAGTAACTCTCCCACTGAGAGAAAGAAACACTGTGAGTCGAACAAGAATATACATGCTTTGGAAATATTTCTCCAGAATCATGATTCTTGTTCCATTAGTCAATCCAGTGCACTTTCAACAGGTAGAAAACTGTTGAGCCTTAATTGAAACAGTCACAAAGAAAATAGAGGGAGAAACTAACCAGGGCGCTAACTTTTAGACAATTAAACTTCTGAAGAGAAGAAAATATGAGAACAATATATGATCCTGTTAGGGTCAGCCTTAGAGGCCCTCAGAACGTACACCTCAGGACCTTGCTGTAGTCCAAGCCACAGAAATTCCCATCATTTATCAAGCAAAGATAAATCTGTAATAGTCTTGTAAAGAAAAAAAAAAGCAAAAAAGAATGAAGAAAGAACTGAAAGCAGTAGCACTCTTGTAGCCTTGCAAAGAAAAAGTTTTTGTATCTTTCCAAATGTCTTTAGACTGTTATATCTGACTTACTGCTGCCTTTGTCTTTTCTGGAAATGAAGTTCATTTTTCTGGATAATGCCTTGTTGTCCTTGAGGTAAAAACTAGACCAGCAACCTAAAAGCCAAGGTTTTGGCTGAGGAAAGAAGGGATTCCTGGTAAAGACTCTGAATTTTTGCTTCCCCAATGGTCAGTGCCACTTGTAAGCAGCATGACGGCTGAAGGGCAAGAGTTTTGGCCCAAAGTCCCAGAGACAGGCTAAAAATCACCTACTCCCTCCATGGCAGAGCCTTTTGCCACACTGAGTGTGGAAGAAACAAATAAATCATATGAGACCCCTGTTGCTCTACAGCCCTCTGTGGTCAGAGGGGTGGCACTTTATGTGGGTATGCTGTACTGGGTGGCAGCAAGGGGCAGCTGGAGCATCTGGCACTGTCACCTGCTCAAGGCTTCAGTTCCACTGAACTGGGCTTGCTCTGTTTCAAAGCCGCAAACTGAGAAAATTTTCCAACCCTTTTCTGAATAAAATTGCATGTGTTGTTGATGGGGCCTTAAATACTGATGAATCATTAGGATTTTTGCTTCCTGCTCTCTGATTTCAGGTGGCCAGTAAATATAAGAAAAGCTTTGCACATGTGAAATAGTTTCCAGCTAAAAAAATGGGGGAAAAAAATCTCACAACAACAATCAAAAAAGATCTGATACTTTCTCTGCTTAGCTGGCTATAGAAGCTAAATTTGCTCCAAATCAAATGTATTCCATAATTAATGAGAGCAAATGAAGTGAACCTGAGAAGTAAACAAGTGTTATGGAAATCCAAACATCTGATTCCAGTGGTTGTCGGAGATTGCGGCATGCAAGGGAAGGCATGAGTGACCAACTCACTGAGTGACAATACTGCCACAATAGAGCAGTTGTGATGAACTTACCCTAAAGTTGTCTGTGAACTGGGATCTCAGTTATAGATTTCGGTACATTTAAGTGTTCAGGAAATAACAGTGATATCAAGGATTTTACTGGTGCTTGGACTACATAGCTGCTTAGACTCTTTTGATCTGAACTGTGTTTTCAGTGCATGCTGCTGGTCAGGCCTCGAACATGTGGGATGTCCTGTAGCTATAGAAGCACATATTGCTGGCTTTGATGCTTTCTTTGTCTGAGACACATAGTGATATATTTGAACGCATTTGGGTTTTGAAATTGCTTTAGAATACCTTGGAAATGTGTATGGGATCACATATCTCAAAGGTCGAATATTTGCTGAGTCTTTTTTCCACAGACACTAAGGCTGAACAAGGACACCCACTGCGTAGCTCCAGGCAGCAGCTGAACTTCTTCTGCTCAAGTGGAGTTTTGCTGTGGACTTTGGGAGGGCTGCCTTTCGTCCTGAGGCTTTACACTGGGCACGGAAAGGAGGAGCAGAGTTAGAATGGACATCTGAAGGAAAGGCAGTGGGGTGAGTTCTGTCAGCCGTGCTGTGACCTACCAAAGTCCTTGCCTCCTCCAGCCATGCCGGCATGCAGTGGCCGTGGGTGTAGCATCACAGGGAAGTCGCAGTGCTTTGGACATTTGAAATTTCCACATGGGTCTAGAGAGGGTGTTGACATGACCTGCACTAAACCTGCCCCAGCACAGCTCTGCTGTGAACCTTCCCATATCTGTGCTGGGAGAGCAGGACTTGTTGGATGTCAGAAACAAGTTAGGGATTAGTTATAAAC
>NW_020955504.1:6210-45426 GCF_003031625.1 Empidonax traillii
GTGTAGCATCACAGGGAAGTCGCAGTGCTTTGGACATTTGAAATTTCCACATGGGTCTAGAGAGGGTGTTGACATGACCTGCACTAAACCTGCCCCAGCACAGCTCTGCTGTGAACCTTCCCATATCTGTGCTGGGAGAGCAGGACTTGTTGGATGTCAGAAACAAGTTAGGGATTAGTTATAAACATTAAGTGCTTTTGGATTATTTCCTGAATTTCAGGGCCTATTTCTAGTTTGGGTTGTTTTATTTCCTGTTTTTAGCTTGAACTTTTTGCCCCGTTAGCCCTATGCCCAGCCTAGGGCAACCACCAAACAGGTGTTGAAGTAGTCTTTGCCTGACACCAGGTAGGGTCCTCCTGTTGCAACAGTGCCATAAATCTACTTTTGTCTTCCTCCTTGCTATGTCCTCTGGGAAGCAAAACACAGTTCCAAACTCCAAAGTGTATTAAGGAAAACTGTGCTTTTACAATGATCCTCAGGACATTTCTGGCATTTTTCTAAATTGGATGGGTGTGTTACCTCAGTATGGCATTTGATGACAATTAAATAGAAATTGACAATTAGTATCTGCCATCTTACATGATGTAACCCTACCAGACATTTTAGACCGTTTCTTTTGGCAATCATTATTCTTCAATTACACTGTTTTATTTTTGTCAGTTAGTGTATAACCTGTGTACGTTGGGTCTCCAATTTAAAAAATGTTTGGCATAGTAACAGGGAAGAGGCGTGGCATCTGCAATAAAAATGCCAAAATCCTGGAAGCTGCTCCACAAGCCTGAGTATTATGTGCAAAGCAGATGGTAGGAAACTGAGCACGTAAGAAAATACAAGAGCTGTGTTTCGTGTAACCGTATTGCTACATTTTATTAAAGGTAGGATTTCTTCAATGTATGCAATACACTGGAATAAATACTAAAGTGCTGACAATGTCCTCTGGAACAGGTGCCATTCTTTGCATTTGTGCAATAATACAAATCTTCAGAAAGAGAGAGAAGATCACTGTGAATCATAAGGATGATTTGGAAAGAACATGAAAAACACTATCTGTTCAGCAATCAAGAAAACTCCAACCACTTCACAGGAGGCAGTTCCCAACCTTCATCCTGTGTCACGAAGGGAGCCAGGATACACATGTGAACAAACACTTATTTAGTGAATGTTACCACAGATTTTCCAAGCACAGTAGTAATCCAATAAAATAATTCACATGTTTCAATTAGATGTATGTGTATGTTTTCTCCCCTATCTAATCAGGACAAGCTGATTTACATCAGATGGGGCCATCACACCTCCTTATGCACAGACTGGCAGTTGTAAGGTAGCAGAGCACTGCATTTCTGGTGCAGGCAGAGGATTATAACCTGTTGAGTCAAGGTCTTAATCTTTTGTCAGTCATGAGTCAGTGTTGAAATGGCAGTCAGAGCATGCACAGGCAGCAAGAGAAAGATCTGTTGTGCTAATGGGAAGCCTAAAGGAGAAAAAACTTCATCTGACTTCAAAAATATAGAGGCGTTTGCTAAGAAAAATTCAATTTAATGACAGTACTCATAAGAAAATTAGAAATAAGCGACCTAAACATGCTATGAGAGGGGCTTATTTTAAACCTTCCATTAATTTTTATAAATATACTGTAAACATTTTGTCATAAAAAGAAACATATCATGTCATGTTAATCTATGGACCTAGAGGATTCAGGGCTCAGAAATTCCATAGCTAATGTAGGAAAGATGGAGATAAGCCAAGTAAAAAATATTAAACAAACATCTGGTTATTGCTGAATTGCTTAATGGTAAAATCGTTGCTGCCATTAATATCCTATCTCTTATAATAATAACAATATTGTACAGTCTAATATATTCATCCAGACATGGTGAAATATAACGGACCATCAATTCAGAATAAACTCAGAAATAATTCCTCCATTTCCCTCCTGCCACTAAGGAACACCTGTTTTTTTCTTTTTCTTTTTTTTTTTAAGGAGATTCCTAAAAAGGTAGCTAACACAAGCCCTGTGGTGTCTTCTTTTGAATGATGCAGGGATGTGCAGCATCTGCTAGCAGGTATGTCAGACTAGAGATGAAGTCAGGCATGTGTCTTCTCATGGAAACTTTTTTCTATTTATTTTTTTACTAAGAGACTCTAGGCCAAAATCCTATGCATCAAAATCCAAGAGAGGAGAACTGAGAAAGCCTGGCAGGAGACACTGGCACCAGCTATGAGAGAGTGCAAAAATTCACTTAAAAACCCTTGTAAAGGCTGTTTAATAGTATTTCCATGACAATTGCTGGCAGAAGTATTTTAGGGTATGACAGGGGTTACTAACTGCTCAGGAGAGGTATTTGTTTTCCACTGTCTAAATAGCAACTTCATACTTAGAGGACTCATAGGAAGATGGAGAAGTTGACTCTAGAATTGCTTCAGTCACCCTAAAAAATTGCCTCCTCCCAGGAGACTCCTCTATCCACCCTGGTTCCTGTCAGTGCAGCCCCTACAGCCTCTGTTGAAGTCATGCTGTGAGAAGTGGGGTGTATAAACCCAAATAAAGTGCTGCAATGGCATTGGTATGCTGCTCATAGTCCTTATTCAGAATCAGCAAAGGCAATTCTGAAAAAGGGTTACCACTGGACTCAATTTGGGCATCTTCTGCAAAAGCAGGAGGTTTCTTGGATTACTCTTCTGAAGTGCTTTGTGCACTGTGTAGAAAACGTAGCTGCCTAACCATAGGCTTGGGATTCAGCTCTGAAAGGGGAAGGCAGTCAAAGGGGATTTATTAACTCTACCTATAATTGCCTCATTTCCTAGTGCTAGAGAGCTGTACTGCGTATCATTCCAGGAATAATTGAGATGGGTGAATATAAATGCACTATTGCTCGAAAAAATATCAGTGTGAAGTGCACCTATATATCAAAAAATAGGCATAGTAGGTTATTCAACAACAGGATGCCTGAGCTGAAGGACCATTTCACATAGCACCAAATATGGGTTCAATCTTATTCATATGCTCTGCCTCTAGCTTTTTCAGATTCACCTTGCATTTTCTAGAACAGCTGCTTTAGATGCAGCCTCATCATCAGAAAGCACAAAACTTAGCAGGTGTATCTTATCAAATTCAATTTCTGACTGGTTTTTCTTTGATTCATTAAGCTCCCATTCTCAGGATGATCCATGGCAGATTGCAATCTTTTCCTATTTACAACATACCAGGGACATTTTACTGTCTGTTATTTAGAGATGAATTACTAATGTACTCCTCCACAGAAGCTAGCATATATCTACATGTGATTTCTTCAAATGCCAAGGGTTCTTTCAGAGGTCAGTCTAGTGAGTTTTTGAGAATCGATAGAGAGTGGCTTAGGAACAATAATGATTAGAAATGCTCTAAATGATTAATGATTAATTTAACATTATCTAGGATGCCATATTAAAAAGTAGAAACATACTACCATTTTTAAGTGCAAAATATTACAAACATACCTCAATACCATGCCTCTTGCATTGCAAAGGACCAAAATTTATATAGAATTAACGACCTTTTTTTCATAAATCACATTTTCTGTAGTAGCGTGTGATGGTAGAGCATTTGTGGGCTGTGGGGCAGATGAAGATTGAACTATGTACTAAAATTCATTCATAAATTACTAATGGTACCCTATCTAAGGCTAATATATTGACTAACACTCCTGTGAACATCAAACAGGTCAGTGCACTAAGAGGTTACTAACTAGTTGATGCCTGTGGTGTTTTTCTTATGTGGGTTTGAAAGTAAAGGAATATAATCCTGATTTTTTTCAGATGGTATTTTCACTACTGCAAGAGCTATATGGGTCCATTTTGCAAAACTTCTCTGAATTTCAGTTTAGGAAATACTTTTATTAAGTGCTGTTACACAAACTCTCAGTGGTGCTTAGAAATGTGCAAGTCCAGAATGACAGAATAGCTTTAAAGTTGACCACAGTTAAAAGGAGTGACTTGTGTTTATGGAACCTGACAGCATTTCACTCCCCTCCCATTACAATTAGAAAGTTAAATATAGGACAATATCTGTAGGTAAAAGATCCTAAGTCATCTCTCTACTATCCAATCCTTTGAAGCTTGTTAAATGGAGGTACTTTGGACAGGCATTTAATAGATTACCAATATGTATATTTGTACAGAAAATGAAATTTTGAGGCAGTCATGTCATTGTATAAAGCTTACTGAGCCAAACCTCCTGGAAAATGGCTTAAGCCTAAGTGGAGGAGGAAATGCTAAATTATGCCTTATACTAAAAATTACTACAGACAATCTCATTTTTACACTTAAAATGTCCTTACCATCACCATGTGTTTTTAACCTGTGCAACGTTTGGGACAGGGAGTGGCTCTTGGTACAGATTTGTGAAAGTATTTAGGATAATAGGACTTTCATCTTGGTAATATTGCAATGAATTATAACTATTTTGGATTTATGAACATATTATGCTTGCAAATAGAATATTTCTTTTCATATGTTATTTATACAGAGCTGCTAAGTGCAGCGAAGTTGTGTGAATGCCCCAGAGCTGGATTGTTGTTGTACACATAAAAGCTTATTCATTTAAATTGCATATATTTAGAGAGAGATTTTGGATTCTCCTTGTTAAAAATATCTTGGTACAGAAATACCCGGAGAAATTAGGACTGGAGGGCACTTTTAGGCTTGTCTTTACAAGAAATGGGGTCATGACCTCTTCTTTCACCCTGAAGGCAAATACCATGGTCCAGTTGAATACTTTTCCCCCCAAAATGTGATAGCCTTGTCCACAGTGGATGCTGGGATGTCTCTGGAGATTAGATCCCCAGGCCAGTGACCACTGCAGGGCTGAACTCTAATGGGATGCCAATGGTAGCTTAATGAGTAACTGGGTACCAGTGCTTGAGCCCACTCCTGGCCCTGGAGAGCTTAGGCGGATAGGTGTAGCCTGAGAGGTTCCTGGTTTGTCTCCTCATCTTTTGGCTGGATAAACTCTCTCTGTAGAGAAATTAGTAAACAATAAACATTTGCCTTTTTCTTTCTGAAAAAACTTGGAGGATGTGCATTCCACAGCCTCCCTAGGCAGTGTATTTTGCCATTTCTCTATTCTTACTGTTGGAAATTTTTTCATCATATTTGATTAAAATCTCCTTTGCTTCAGTTTAGGCTTGTTACTCCCTGCACTCACCACATGAGATCCAGAGCACATTATTTCTCTCAGCTTTATCAACACGTCTGCATTTTATAGACTAAATATTTCTGCTTCCTTTAGTCTTTCCCTGAGGGCTATTACAAAAAGGGTATATCTTTTAGACATCCAGTCATTCCAGTTGCTTCTCTTCAATTTCTGCCAAATCGGTCCAATCTATTCTGAAGCCTCACACTCTTAACAGGGGCCTTACCCATAGAATCTCATGGAGTAGAGTTACCTCATGTCTCATATGCATGGCGTTCTTCTTTCTTTATACATCTCACAGCAATACAGCATTTTTCACCACAGCATGTTTCTGATTCATGTTCAATCTACGATTCAGATCCCTTGATGGTCCTTGGTAGAATTGCTGTCAAGTTCACATTTCCCAATCATTTATTTGTGCAGCTGACTACTCCGGTTGAATATGGAGTGTTTGCATTTCTTTTATTGAATTGCATCCTGTGATATACACATAGAACTGATGAACTGGTTTGGTTGCTGCTCTACATTTTGATGATCTCCTTTCTTCAGTTCCTGCATCCTCCATGTTTTTTGTTTACTAGATTTTGAGTGGCAACTTGGAATATTCTTAAGGTTTGAAAAACGTCTTCGGGACTCCTGTAAAAGTCTTTCAGAAAGACACCTGAGCAGTAGAAGTTGTTCTACTTTTGCTCCTTGTTTTGTTATGTATTCAAACGATAGTTGATAGCTTTTACCAGCAAGCCTTCTTGATTGTTTATGCGTCCTCCATCAAAGTAGCTTTTAGCTTGACAGAACATGGACTGGGATGCCATCCATTACTTAATGTTTTTAAGAATTCCATGTTCTTGGCATCTCTTGTTATAGCCAGAGAGACCACAGGCTCTTTCTATGCTAAACAGCTCCGTATGGTTTCTGCTTTCCCACAGGAGGTAACTGAGGACTTAGGAAGTTTAGCATTCCTATCTTGTCCAACAGTTAGGAACAGCCAGGTTTTTTAGATGCATATCCATGCCAGTTTTTAGACAATCTTGGGCTCACCTTGCATACATTCTTCTGCAGAATGCTTTGAGATGCAAGGATGAGGGGACCTGAAGGAAAACAGGACTATTTGCACCCAAATTTCTAAGTGATTACTTTCTGTCTAGCTTTCTTTTTCTTTCATTTTTTTTTCCCCCCATATCCAAGCACCTGAATACCATCACTCACCACTAATTGCCAAACAAAATGGGTGAAGCCCATTGTGCCCCTTCTTTACAGGCTGGGCCAAGCTATGCAGAATAACTTATTATCATTCTTCATTATTTCTTGAGTGCAAGTGAAATGGAATGTGTAGCAGAGTTGACAGATACCAGTCTGGGAGATGACTGATCCAGACAATTATTAATCTAGATATCAGGTGTCTTGCTCTCTAACCCATAATTTCTTTTAATATTTTTGTTTATCTCTTTTTATGGAGTAATACAAACATTTTAACTAATTTTCTCCTTTTGCATTTTACCAAAGGGTTAATACTTCTCTGTAAGCAGAGTGGGATTCAAGGGCAAAACAACAATCAATATTACTAGAGGCTGTGGGATGTTAATTGTCCAGCCCTGCTTCCTGGTTTGTTTTGCTGTTGGCTTTTTTTTTCAAATCTTTGCCTTTATTGATTCCCTACCTCCCTACTAATCCCTTTCAGAAAAAGGATGGCTGGCCACATCTTTCTAAATAAAAGTGACAGCTCGGATGGTAGTGCTCAGGTGAACAATCATAGGGTATTTGTACCAGGAATTGCTGATGTTATTGAGGTCAAGTGCAAGTAAACAGAGGTTACCTGCTACTTCTTTAGTTGCTACCTATTCTTAACACAAAGTGCCGTGACAGCACAGTCTGTGCATTCTAACATGACTGAACAGCATGAACCAGAGATGCTCGGAGATGTACCTGATACTTGAGAGCTCTCTGAACTTCTGACTGCTTTTTAAAATACAACAGGGGGCACCCAGACTGCCCGCCTTTGCGAAGTGGGGCCCTTCCAGAGAGATCTTCTGCTCTAAGGGACCCAGCATCCTTTCATACCACTGCTGCTGCAAGAGCAGATGGGAGAGCCAGAGCCAAACAGTGCCTGGGTCCCATACAAAGTGCCCAAGACATGCATTCATAAGGAGCCCAAAGGGCTGTTTCTCCCCAAGGACACTGGCTGGGCAGCCATAGACAGAACTGGGGGAAGGAGAGGAGGCTTCTATGAACAGCTGGTATGTGGGGGTCCTAATTAGCCTTCTGGTCTGGGAACAGCTACATAGGTATATCATGTGATCCTACAATGTGTATGTGAAAGTTTGGAGGAATTCTCCACAGAGAAGCAGCCACCACTGGCAGACATAGCATTGTGCTGTCTAGTCACTACTGGTGTAGGGAAGAAATGAGGCTACAGTCATATCTCATGCTCAGATCTCTGCTCTGAGACAGGAAGAAGTTGTCCTTGTGCACACTTTGTAGGAAATAATGAGTGCATGTGTACAAACTTATTTTTCCCTCTATTTTTTTTCTCTCTCTTGTGTAGCATTCACCTTGTACCTGAATATATCTTAACCTCTATAACTCATGGCTACCAAATGACCTCCTCTTGAAATGTAAATCTTCCAAAGTTTCATTATCAGAGAGTCTCTAGCTATAAGCAGATAGTATCATAAGCAAGAAGGACCAGAACAAACACTACAACATGACAAATATTTGCTTTGTGTCATTATTTTATCTGACTAGTATTAGAGTTACTGTTTTGGCCACAGGTAATACAGCAGTGGGTTGAACAATGAGCCAGTAGGCTCTCTTTACAAGAAAGGACAAAGGAAAAAGCTGCCCTCGACAGTAAACATTTGCATGAGCCAGATTCTGATGAGTTTTTTTAATAAAGGCAAAACAAACTAAATAAGCAGGGGTTTGTAACATCAAAAGGATGACTGCAAGAATAAAAAGTTGGCAGTGCTAAGAATGACAGATCGACACAAGCACAGTGTCTTTGGAGTATGGAACAACAATATCACAAACAGATGAAAAGTGATTAAAAATGAAAACAAAATCATAATACATCTGGAGAGACAAGGAAGTTACCAGTCTGAGGGAGGGGCATTAATTAGGACATGCAAAGTGGAAAATCACTTAGAGACAAAGAACCTATTAACAGCTCATAGCCCCAAGCTAAATTCAAATAGAAGACACAAAAATGGCACCTACACACCATCTGACACGCATGGGGTACCACTGTGATGAAAGCAGAGCTTAGTTCTGCAGCAGTTTATGAACTGTGGCAGTATTCCCCTGAACTGCTTTGGCTTATTGACGAGGACAATGGTAACACTCATCCAGACAATGTAATGCACAGTACCCACACCACAAGGGTGAAACCTCTTCCCAGCTGAGTGGAATGTCAAGCCTCCTCATTCATGAAACACTTTTCTCACAAAACAAACAAAAAAATCAAATAAATCAGGACAGTGTCTTCAGACTCCTCAAATGCCACCATTAGGCACAAAGAGTATCTGATTGATGGAAGTTCTCGATTATTGTGCAAAAAAGAAGCCCTGCAACAGTAAATTTCACTAGTGTGCCTGGAGTGAAGTCTCACAGCTCATCAACAAAGTGCCATGCAGAGCTCTTAAAATGCAGGAGTAGCCAGTGGGCAAAGGCTGTCTAGCATTGCAAAAGTAATGGAGTCTATCATTACACACGTAAGAGATTCCCTGGCACCTCCTAACTCGAGTATTTTGTTAACAAGCCAAGGAATACAAGCATGAAATAACTTCTATGATTCTGAGAACATGTAAGGACAAATGTGCATTTCAGTAAGGAAACAAAATCATTGACTGGTGTGTACTTTGCAGTTTTAAACAATTCTCGGATGCCGAAAATCTCCATCTATGAGTCTTCCACTCAACTCCTAATGTCTTACTGAACACATCATCATATGAAGCAGAAACCATCAAAACTGCACACATGTGAATCCCTTAAACGTAAAATGCCTCAGAAAAATAATAGATACTAAAAAGATTGAAATTTCACAATACATACTGGTTTATTTCAGAGTCCAGCAACTTATTTCCCCAGTTGTTCAGAAAAGAGAATGGAAACACCTAAGTGAAGTTGCTATGAAACAATGGAAAACCACGGAGAAGACGTAAGCTAAAGGGGTCCTTCCTCTGAGCAGCCTCTGGGGAAGGAAAGCCCATTGGAGAGCAGAATTTAAAAAGGAGATATTGGCTTTGGCCAGTGTAGTATTTGACAGCATAGGAAAATGGGGATTCAGACTATCACTGGAGATAACAAACTTAAACTTTGTTTCCTAAATAGCAAGCTTGCCTAGAGAAGAACCTCTTAGCCACAGAAATGAGTCAATGCTGACATTTGTGGCCAGCACTGATGTGAAACATCAATTGTTCAGGAAGAGAATACACGTGCTGTCAAACAGGGTTACTAAAGGTGAACAGACAATTAACGCTCAGAGCCTTGAAATCTTAAGGGTCACTGCCTAGGCCTCCCAAAAAATTAGTCTAGATGCTCTTTATTATTTTCTTTGACTGGAAAACAGATTAGGACCATGCAACATATGCATGGGAAGTTGACACAGTTTCATGTTGCTTACATTCACTAGAGATTCTCACATCCATTCTTTGGGAAAGAAACATAGGGAAGTGCAGGTTATGCAAGTGTTCCTCTGCCTTTGGTGTTTCCTATTTCATGTTGTCTGTTCTTTACTTATCCTGTCACCTGATATATTTCTCTTCTGAGAGAAATCTAGACATGGTCACACAAAAGAGCACAACATTTCAGTGGTATAGTATTTGATCTCCCCTTTGGCTTTATTGATCAGCCATTAGCTTCAGATGAATGGCACTGTGATTTTGATTCAGCTGCTGGAAGATCCTCAACTATGAAGCCTAGTATCTTATGCTCTGAATTAATTCCTTAAGGTAGGTCTAAAACTAAGGCTGAAGTGTTGGGAAGGATTGTTCCTCCCTCTGCCAGATTAACTCTTGTCTTTGTTATGGGTGTAACCATTAATAGTTCCATTGTGGTATGGAGAAGTATTTGTGAGGAAACTTCTCTCTCCAAGAAATGCTCTGATATGCCTTCAGCCACTCAGGAGTAGAGACTGTGCCCACACTGGACTGCATTGCTCATTCCCAGGATGTTAGCAGATCTAAACGTTTTTGCTCAACTTTGACTTTTAAACAACTAGTTCTTTCTCTCAAATGAAGCAAAATCTTGCAGGAAAGATTCTTGGCAGCACTTTTTGCTCTGGCTTCCTGAGGAATGTGCTCGCTTTAAAAACTGAATGAAAAACCAATGGCACATAAAACTGCCTTATGACAGTGCTGGCAGATCTACCAGTTTCTTATCCACCCACATTTACCAAGCACTATGCATTATGTTAGAATTGTAACTTTGAAATTATAACCTCTGAGGACATGCTTTTTAATCACCAGTATCTCATTTTCTACTTTAGGAGTGCTGCAGAAGTGCTATTTGAATAGCGGGTACCAGATTTTAAATGTCTACAGTGATTAAAATATGCCATTAATGATAGTATTGAAAAAGTCCTTCAGCAGAGGCCTTCTGGATTCTCACATTCAGAGTCAATGAGAATATTTTAGCCATCTGCACACCTGATATTTGCTACTGCAGAGATCAAAAATCTCAGTATTTTCCAGTCAGCTTAGGTCCAGTGTGGAACACCTCAGTAATCTTTCGGCTCCAGAAAACATCCTTTTATGGTCACAGTTTGGGTATTCCTGCTTTATATCCCATGAAACAAGTATTATGCTTAGTATGGCTTTAAAAAGCCTCTTGAGCAATACTGACCTTCTTTTGCATTAATCCTTCTTTTTTCCTCAGCAACTGAAAACAGAACCAGTCTATAAAGATGAAAATACTCCTGCTCTAAATAGGAAAAGTTTGAAGTTTTGTGGCTGAGAACATCAGCACCAGATTTCCAAGATGACATGCAGAGATGAAGACCTAAATTATAGGCCACTACAAACACAAAAGTTTAAAGAACAGCCACTTCCCTCTTTCAAAAACTCTCTTGTATGTTTTTGGTTTCTCTAAGAACAAATTGTTGATGATGGTGTTTTCCTACTCTATTTACACAAGCCTAGAGTTATAAAAACCAGGCAGGCAGCACTACCCAGTGCAGCTGGAAATCAAGATTCACTTGGGTAATGGCTGCCTGGTGGATAGGGCAGCCTTCTTGCATAAACTCAGATTTGTGGCATGTGACTTTGTCTCAAGCTCTGCCTGCAGCCCAAGCTTGAAGTGTGATCCACACTGATTCCTAGCTGCAGTTGCTCAGTATATCTGAAAATCATGTGGTCCCTCCATACAGATAAGGGGCTTAACTCTATGTGCTTTGCTTTGAAGAACTGGTGCTTTTTTAGATGAAAATCTGAAAGCTATCACAGCTTTTCAAGACCAATAATAAGATTTTATCATATTAGGCTATGATCCATTTAGCAACACAAGCTGAGTTTTACCTAAATAGCTTGATGAGGCTCAAATGCCTCATGCTAGCCTCTTGCTTGCTCAGTGTTGCATCAAGTGCAGAAAGCAGAAGAGTCTGAGATGTCACTGCTACCACATGGCCATGCCAAACATCAGCAAGGATCTGACTGAAGCAGACACACCTAGGTAATTATGGCTAGTTATCCATGCCTCCGTCCCAACTGCCCCTTGCTGACCTAAGACATCCACCCCCAGGTCAGTGTGTACAGAGGATGGTTCCCACAGCCATATCCAAGCTTTGAGACACCAGGCACTACCAGTCCCAGGTCTGCACATGCAGGAGGTTGGCTTCTGCCCCTTGTCACAGGCAAATCTCTTTGCTAAAAGGGATGGCCTGGGGTCCCTAACCAGTGCCTGTGTTAATGTTGTTTGCTTACTTGCAGTCATAGGCACATTTTGGTGCACATGACTGGCCATCGGTGATTTCCCTCAATGCCTCCTGGGCGACACGAAGCTGAAAGCACAGGCTAACCTGTGCATTTTAGAAAGAGCCATCACCATCGCCATGTGCCATCACCACATGGCAGTCCTGTTTAATATCTTTTGTATCTTTCTTGATGGGTCCTGCACTTTGGCCACGACAACTCCTTGCAGCACTACAGGCTGGGCACAGAGTGGCTGGAGAGCAGCGACGCAGAAAGGGACCTGGGGGTGCTGATCGACAGGAGGCTGAACATGAGCCAGCAGTGTGCCCAGCTGGCCAAGAAGGCCAGTGGCATCCTGGCCTGCATCAAGAACAGTGTGGCCAACAGGTCCAGGGAAGTGATCCTTCCCCTGTACTCAGTGCTGGTGAGGCCACAACTCAAGTACTGTGTCCAGTTCTGGGCCCCTCAGTTCAGGAAAGACATTGAGGTGCAGGAGCAGGTCCAGAGAAGAGCAACCAGGCTGGTGAAGGGACTTGAGCACAAGTCCTATGAGGAGAGGCTGAGGGAGCTGAGGTTGTCTAGCCTGGAGAAGAGGAGGCTCAGGGGAGACCTCATCATTCTCTACAACTACCGAAGAGGAGGTTGTAGCCAGGTGGGCATTGGTCTCTTCTCCCAGGCAACTAGCAGTAGGACAAGAGGGCACAGGCTTAAGCTGTGCCAGGGGAGGTTTAGGTTAGATATTAGGAAGAAATTTTTTACAGAGAGAGTAATCCAACCTTGGAATGTGCTGCCCAGAGAGGTGGTGGATTCTCTGTCTCTGGAGGTTTTTAAGATGAGACTGGATGTGGCACTTAGTGCCATGGTCTAGTAACCATGGCACTGTAGGATCAAGGTTTGGACTTGATGATCTTGGAGGTCTTTTCCAACCCAATCTATTCTATGATTCTATGATTCTATGGCTAATCGTTACACTGACTGCTGATGGCTTGCAATATTTGCTGTTTGTGTTCACTGTCCTGGAATCATTCACACACACACTCCTCGGGAAGAGAAGAAAACGATCGCATTCAGCGTCTTGATGCTGCAGGTATGCAGTATTTATAAACGTAGCGTGTATGACGGGGCAACACACAATTTCTTTAAAACAACAACAACAACAACAAAAAAGCCATAAACCACCCAGCAAGCCGAAGTTCCCGGGGAGCGCCCTGCCTCGGGCACGCCGCTCCGCCTCTGCCGGCGGCGAGGAGCGGCCGCCCGCGCCTCGCTGGCAGCGGGGGCGGCCCAGAGGCTGCGCCGCCGGCACCGCGGCTCGCTGGGGGTGCTCCGCGCTGCTCTCCGCCGGGCCGGGGCGGTGGGAGAGACGAATCAAGCCGAGCCCAGCCGTGCCAAACCGAGCCGCGCCGCCCCGCCCCTCTCCTGTCCCCGCCCCCGCCGGTGCGGGCCCACCCCCCGGCGGCGGGGCCGCTGCGCCGCCGAGCCATGCGAGGCTTTAAGCGGCAGGTGCGGGGGAGCGGAGCACACGCACAGGCGGCGGCTGCGGCGGCCCGGCGGTAGCGGCGGGCGGGCGGGCGCCTTTGGGCTCGGCGGGAGCCGCGGCGGAGCGGAGCATGTCGGTGGCGACCGGGGGCAGCGAGGCAGCGGCGGGAGGCGGCGGCGGGAACCGCGTTTTCTTCCAGAGCCCCCGCGCCGGCGGCGGGAGCGGCGGCTCCTCCGGCAGCACCTCCCGGGAGGACTCGGTGTCGGCGGCGGCGGCGGTGGTGCAGGTCCAGCAGCGGCGCCACCAGCAGGGGAAAGTGACGGTGAAATACGATCGGAAGGAGCTGCGGAAGCGGCTGGTGCTGGAGGAGTGGATCGTGGAGCAGCTGGGGCAGCTCTACGGTTGCGAGGTGCGGGGCCCGGGTCGCGGGGTCCCCGGCGCGGTTGCTGCCGCCACAGTCCCCTCGCCCGCCGCTGCCTTCCTCGCCCCCGTCATCCTCCTCCCGCCCCGACTCGCCTTTCGGCGGTGGGCAGGGGAGCGCTGTCACCGCCACCTCCAAATGACATTCCTGGCCCGCCGCCCCCTCCCTGCCGCCGCCCCGCGCCTCCGCGGTGCCCTGCCGCAGGGAACGGGGGAAAGGCGTTCCCCGTCCTGCAGAAGGGGTGTCCCCCGTCCCCTCCCGAGCTGAACGGGAGGGGACCGCCCTGCGGGGACGGGCGGTGGCTGCCGCACGGCCGGGCACGGAGCGGCCCCTTTCCTCTGGGATGCCGGGAGGTGCGCCCGCGGCGTGTTTGGCCGGGAGCCACTGTCCCTGCAGCCCTCCAGGGCAAGGCGGACCGGGGCTTGGGGCCAGGCGGGCTTCGATCTCCGTTAGACGCCGGGCTGGGCGAGCGCCGGGGCGGCCGGCGGGCCGGGGGGGACAGCCATGTGCGGCGGGCGCAGGGCGAGGAGGAGGAGGAGGGAACGGGAGCTGCGCGGGGGCTGTGCGGAGGTGGGTGTTGTGGCGGAAGGACTCCGGTGCGGATACGGTCCCCTCTGGGCCGTGGTTTTGCATTATCCCGACCAGGTAGATACTGGCCAGGAGATTTCAGTGAGGAGTTCGAAGATCATTAGGACGAGAATGGACAACACCGGGGGCTTGTATGTGCCTAATTTGTAGGTATCAAACCTGTTTTTCTGTTACTCCGGGCAAAGAGCGAGTGTTGCCAGAATGAATTCTCTTTAGTAGAGGACAGGTGAGCAGGGCGGTGTTTCAAGATTGTTCAAAGGAATGGCAACTGTCGTTGTTCTTACAGAGATGATGTTGTAAGTAAAGGAAGTACCAGTACGTTGTTTTGTCAAAGCTTCATTAAAAATGTAGACCTTCTAGTCCCCAGGAGATCTTACCTCCCTTCCACCTCAGGTATTTACTGTTACAAAGGATCAAAATGTTATGGCTAACCTGGGGTTTGCACATATTTTTCCCATCAGTAGTCTAATTCACTTTTATTAGAGACTTCTGAAGTGAGATTTGTTGAAGCCAAATGTGAATTTTGCAGCTAGCATCTCTGGAGCCAACATCTCACACCAGGGCTCCTGGGCATTCTGGAGCTAGGAAGGCAAGAGCTTGACAGTCCTTGAGGTGTGGAAGTCTTGAGTGGATGTGAAAACGTAAATAACTTGGTTGGAATATCTAGCACACAGGTAATATAAATGTTTAAAGAAACTCCTTTAATCTCAAAACCAGCTTATCAGCCAATTTGTTAGAAGCGTGCATAAAAAATGTGCATATCGCAAGTTAAACTTCCTTAACTATTCACATCCATGAGCTATGGAAAGGAAAAATACAAACGGAAACTCTAGTTAAAAATAATGAAAATAAACAGTTCTTACTCTTTCTCTTGGTGTGACTTGCCTCTCCAGTCTCATGACTTGTTTAGCCACATAGCCTGTAGGCTGGAAGGATTTCTCTGAGGTCAGGAGTGTTTACAGATGTTTGTGTGAACTGATGATTTTGTGTCCGTGCAAGCTCATAATGTAGTTAGTATCTGGTCTGCTGGATCCATCATCTGGTTTAACTCTAGCTATTCAAAAGCACCAAGCCTTTTTGAGCTGTGTGGCTTTGACATCCAAGCATAATTGTTCTGTTTGTAAGAGAATGCAATACACAGGACCAAACCAAAGCCCAAAGGAATTATTGCTACTCTTCACAGTATTCAAATCACAGGCTTGTTGAAGGAAGGTCTTTCATTCTTTTCCTTATTGTGGTTTTTGCCTCCAACAAAAATAGAAAAAGATCTGCTTTAAAAGCAGGGCTCTTCATTAAGGTGGGAACCATATAAGTCTGCGTAAAACTGACTTATTTGGTTTCTGAGGTGACTCTTAGAGGGAAAAAATGGTTTGACACAAAAGATGAAAATATTTTTAGCTTTGAAGGCTGAGGGCAAAAATGCTTCAGTCGTCTTCTGCTCTTCCTTGCTATTACGCATGAACTCTATCCAGTGCCAGCACAGATAATGGTAGTGAAAAGGTCAAGCAATTAATATGCTATCAGAATAAAGTTGAAGATGCATGATGAGTGTAGCGATTAAAGACAACAGCAATTTAATGCAAGATGCTTTCCCTGAATCTGCTTGAATTACTTTTAGGCTTAGAGATATAGCTCTCAGGCTGAAATTTAATCACCTATGCAGACAGTTAATAACCCTGTCTGAGGGCAGGTTATGTGTGTGTGGGGAGGGGGTTGGGAATTGCTCACTTTAACTTCTGTAGAAGATGTACTATAACTTCCCAATGCAATGACACTTAAATTCTGAAACAACCTGAAGTCTTTCATGTCAGAAATAGACATCAAATTGTTAATCCTGGAGGAGCTAACCAGTGTCAGTGTTTTATTGCTATTCTGATTCAGGGCTCTGTTTCTAAGGAGCAATGCACTTTATTCCTGGGAAAAGCAGAAATAAGTAGAGGGCACTTGCAGTATGATGCTCTAAAAGTCTGCAAGAAGACTTGAGTGTCTCTGTGGGACTGCATAAATGTAGTGCCTGTTCGCTGTTTTCCATTTAAATAATCTTTCCTATTATGCTGAGATTCATCAATAAGTGGATACTTGCAGAAACACTCCCTTTATTTAAAGCCAAACATGTATTCATAGTCTCTCAAGTACTTGCAAGTCGGCTATAAACCTCTCTTGGCTTGATGACAAAGTTTAGGAGATGAGGTTGGGAAATAACGAAACAGGTTTGTTTGTGTTCTTTTTCTAGTAGATCTTGTCTTTACTGATACACTTCTAGTTTTAAAAATTGGATACCAAGCAATATAATGGTGTTGGGGGGAGTGGTTTAGAAGGAGCTGTTTGAGACTATTTTTAATGCAGACTACAGTTATATGATACCAAGATCAGCTTTAGAAAGGTTACTTCCACGTGATGCAGACTTCAGGGATAAAAACCAGCCTGAATGGTAAAGGGTTACCAAGGTAGGAAACTTTAATAGGACCAGAGAGACTTAAGCAGGATTTGTTGGGCACCAGAACCTTCAGGCTAATGAACTCAGGTCAAGTGCTTCAGGTGAGTGTCAGTCTGGCTGTTTGTTTCTGGGACTGCTTCATTAAAAAAAAGTTTTACAACCTGTTTGTTCTGGTTTCTATGAATGCTGAAACAGGTTGTGGTCACAGGTTACTATATTGAAAATGCAGTGCCTAATTGCAGGACTTGGATTGACTTCAGTGTTGACCTTTACTAGGTATCTTGTTTCTAAAAATAGTTTCTCCACAGATGCTTTGTGTTTTAGGCTAAGTCCATTATTGGTTAAGAATTGCAAAATAATGCTGCACAAAACAACTTACATCATCACTGTTCATTCCCTAATGGTTTGCAACTTGTAGTTCAGCATGAAAGTGATGACAGTAGTTTTCCAGATGTATTATCTACATTGTGTGCACCTGCCAGACTTGTACAACTTTATATACGAAAAAAGAGACTACTGGATTTGTCCCCAGAAATCATTCAACTTTGGAGGTGAATTTCTGTTCTCTGGGGTCCTGTGTACCCATAGCTGTACCATTTGCTCTAAACAACACACAGATTTTGCATAGCAATGAAGAAAGATTTTGTTTGTGCTATGGATTTGTTGCTGAATATTTTTTAACGTAGAGATTTGCATGTGCAAGTCAAATGGGTCCTTAGATTATACACTCTAAAAGCTGAATATTAGGCTTACCTTCTAATATGAGATATTAGATAATTGCTAACCTTTGCTGAGTAATAAACTATTTTATTAGAGTATGTCTACAGAAATCAGTACTTGTCAAAGGATATGATGTTGGTCTGGAAGTAAGAGGGTCTTATGTCCAAACATACCCCTCTTCCATTTCAGAAATGGAAATAACCTGGGATTCTGTTTAAAAATTCACAGTACAAGAAAATATAGTTGGCAGTGCTGTTGATGGCTCTTAAGACATTTCCTTTAGGAGAACAAACCCATGCCAGACTGAGACAAGGGAACAATTTAAATCAGTTCTGCATGGATCGAGAGCTCTCTTTCCCTCTGTGCTCTGTGACTGTGGTGCTGGAGAACACCCTCTTTGGCCACCCTCCTGAAGCTGCTGGGATATGCTAACAGTGACCACTTGTCCCTAATATAGCTCCAGATAGTCTCTTGGTCTGTGCACACTTCAATTTGGACTGGTGGTTGCTAGACAGGAGAAGACAAGAGGAAGGCCCTTATTTAGGCTGGAAAGAGTGATCACAAAAGTAAAAATTTCCTAGCCTTCCTTTTCTCCTGCTGCACAGATGTCTTGACTACAGTGGTCAAAAGCTAGTGGCAAGGTATAAAAGTTGGACTGAGGGTTGGGAGGAAGGTGAGCTGTCTGTCTTGTATGAGGCTTTCTGAAAAGGATGGATTTTTGCAAGAGGGGTTCTATTCAACCGTAAGTTCTGAACAAATTGACTATATCTTCAAAATATATTCTAAATACTGGATTTATTTAAAATATATTTTAAATACAGTTGCAGACTGATGGGAGGTCTACCAAAAACGGTGCTGCATATGCTGAATAAAGTTCCTCTGCATTTCCATCCAAGCATGCATTGCTTGTGATTTGGTGGACTTGTTTGCAGCTCTTTCTCCCCTACTATTTGGGACTGTATTTATAGGGGGCACTGTCCTTTGGCACAGTATGGACCATCTTCTCCAGCTCACTTGCTCATGGATCACAAGACTGCCCTGCAGATCCTGTGTCTGAAACAGTTGCCATGGTTACCAGTGATCCATTCTGTTTCGGGGTTGGAAAAACGGTGGATCAAAGGGTGCAAGGACTTCAGGGCCAAACATTTCCACCCCTGAATTCTGTCCTTTCCAAAACAGCCTGGTCAGCATGCTTATAAGACTGCCATGTTATGATGTGGACCTGATGGTGTGATCAGGTGCTACTCCAGGCTCTAGTGAGATAATGTTTGAAATTCATTATTCATTTCTCAGAAAGATATTTGGTAAGAAAATCTACTGAATAAACCACTACAGATTTTTGCCTACTGTCTGACTCTTTGAATAGACTTCTAACTTGTACTAAGATCTCAAAAATGATAATTGTGTGTGGACTCCTTTCTGAATTGGTCAAAAGTGGAAAGAGGCTGAGAAGTGGAGAGAGTGTAAACCCTTTAAAAAGATGCAAGTCAGTAGGACATATAATAAAAGATTTATTTCTTCAGGAGATTGAGTATTACAGTCTAGATGCATTGGAGTGGAGTACTTGGAGGTCCATCAAATTGCTTATAAATGTATCTGGATTATATATTATTAGATATATTATTCCTTTCGACAACTATTACTATTGTCAGACCTCTGTGTTGTATGGCTTGAACTTTGGAGATGGCAGGGATGCTGCTCACCATACCTGTGTCAGTTGAAGAGCTGCTGTCATCAGAGACTTACAAAGGACACAGGCAACACAGGTGCAGCAAAGGCTTATTCTGTCATGTAGCAACCACAGAAAGGTATTTGAATCCTAAGAACAGAAAACAGGAAGCTTAAAGAAATGCATGTTGTTGTAAAGCAAACCTTGTAAAATGTGTCCTGTTGCTTTCAGGAAAGCACTTTTCACAGAGAAAGAGTGGCTTAAATACCTGTAGGATGCCATCATCGGTGATGAAGTCAGTCTTTTTCTAAATGCACTTCTTAAACTCTCATCTTAAGTTCTAAAGACTCTGCTCTAGTAGGAAAGATACCACTATTCAGCTACTTTCCTTCTTTTTACATGCAAAATTTGCATAACATCTCAAAGGAATTCAAGAAGAGAGAAGTTCATCAAAGTCAAGTGCAAAGTTCTGCAAATGTGTTGGTGCAATTCCAAGCACAAATAGAGGCTGAGTGGAGAGTGAATTGAGAAAACCCTCAGTAGAAGGGCTTGGGGGTGTTGGTTGAGGAGAAGCTCAAAATGACCTAGAAATGCGCTCTTGCAGCCCAGTAAGCAAATGGCATCCTAGGTCACATTAAAAGCAGTGTGGCCAGCGGGTTGAGGGGAGCAGTTCTTCCCCATTTATTCCAGTCTTGTGAGACCCCACTGGGAGTTCTGTATCCAGCTTTGGGTTCCCCAACATAAGGACAGGGACCAGAGGAGAGCCGCGAAGATAATCAGAGTGCTGGAGCATCTCTCCTGTGAAGACAGGCTGAGAAGGGTTGGGATTGTTCAGTCTGGAGAAGACTACAGGAAGACCTTAGAGGGGGCCTGCAAAAAAGCTGGAGAGGAACTTTTTACAGGGGCATGTAGTGAGAGGGCAAGGGGGATTCATCTTAAACTCACAGAGGGCAGGTATAGATTAATTCCTGTAAGGGTGGTGAGGCACTGGAACAGGTTACCCAGAGAAGTTGGGGACTCCCTGTTCCTGGAAGTGTTCAAGACCAGGTTGGATGGGGCTCTGAGCAACCTGGTATAGTGGAAGGTGTTCCTGTCCATGGCAGGGGGTTGGAACTAGGTGATTTTTAAGATCCCTTCCAACCCAAACCATTCTATGATTGCAAGAAAATTATTTTTTTCTACTATTTGTATAGTCTAGATGTAATTTCTGCACTGGTTATGGTTCACTGTTTTATCTGAACCAGCAACAGTGTTCTTCACTTCACAAAACAAATTACCTTTCATAAGCTATTCCATAGCAATTTTTTTGTCCTTTCCATCTCTGTTCTAGATTCAACTGGTCTCTTTGCTGAAGCAGTAGGTGTGGTTGTTTTATAATAAGGTGGATAAATAATTGATTGCTTACATCACTTAAGATTTTATAATTGTACTTCTTATAAACAGTATCTTGCAATCTTTATGGCTACAAAGACTCTTGTGCCTTTGGGCAAATTGCTTTACCTAGTGCCGGTACTTGGTTATCCAGGGTAAGAAGGGAGAAGAGGAGGTGGAAGGGAGAGCATGGGTACAATAGAAAAACTGTGGATAAGAAAAATAAATGGTAAACTATGCTACAAATCATGCAGTGAATGTAGAGCTGAAGGGAAAGAGGGGGAACTGGTCGTTAATCTACCTCCTTTTCCCATTGAAGTTCATCACACAAACTCATTATATTGCTTTTGGACACGAGTCTAGCTTGGATGCGTCTGTACTTGTAGCACAATTAAACTACAACATGGATGATCTATCCACACATAGCTGAGAGTGGGTTATGTGGCACTTTGTTGAGGGTGCTGGGCTGACTTGGGTGCTGTTGGTCCCTCGTACCCCTGTGTTACGACAGAGTGGGATCTCTCCTTATTCTCGTAGGTTTGCATTAGCTCATTTAACCTGTGCTGTGGAAGCCAATGCCTAAAACAAAAATAACCCTGTTTAAATGAGGAAAATAAGTATTTCATGGCACACTTTACTCTTCTTAGAAGGCATGGGGAATGTTTCTAAATAGGTGCTGTATCTAAATAAAAAGATGTGAAATGAAGTCTTACTTCAACTAGAACAAGTACTGTGATAGTTTAGTCTCATGACAACACTAAACTAATTATCTATTGATTCTTGCTTTGCAAAGGCTGGCTGAGCTCCTGTTTGCATTCTTATAGTTCTCCCTTTAGAACAGCTTATGTGCAGCCACTTAAAAAACACTGTACTTGGCCCCAAGCCCAGCCAAAACACCCTATACAATTTTGTAGTGCATATTACTGTACGTAATGTATACATATGGTATCCTAACAGCACAGGAGATGCTGATAGAAAAAAAACAAACTATACCATCTCTAACCTGATTCAATCTGAGTTATGGTCACCTTGTCTCTTGTCACCACAGGTGATAAAGCAGCAGCTATATCAATCCATTCTTCCACCAGCCCTGTGTCTTACCTGCAGTATTCAAAAGCTAAATTCTCATTTCTTCCTGTCTTACATCTAACTCCAGAAACTTCTATTTGACAGCACAAATTGAGTAGGTTAGACATGGCCATCCATCTTTGTCACTGCAATTTTTGGCTGCCTGTTGTAAAACATTAGCAGTGTCTTTTGCTGTTCCCCTCTGTGGATTGTGGAATTATGGAAGTCAAGATTTCTAGAACTTACTAATGCTGGAGAAGGAGGATGAAATTTTAATTGTATGCAGTCCATACAGCAGACTGTATTTCAAAGGGAAGAATAAATTTAACCTGTAAAGATTTTCTTGGAACAAGGAATTGTTTGGGCAGAGGTACGCACTGTAACAAATCAAGTCTTCTTTGAAGTGATAAGTATTTAATTCTGATGATCACATTTGAATAACAGAACTGTTACCTCCCCACCACACCACCACTCACCCCACCCTGGGAGCACGATATCTGTTCTCAGAACCGGTTCAACATGGCATCTTAAACTATTTTTGGGGAACACACAGATCACAGCCCCAGAAGGCATCTTGTATCTTTTCAATCCATGTGATATTTATCAGCAGCATAGATCTAGAGGATCTCAAACTAGAGAAAAATGATAACTATACATGCACTATAGGTCTTTAATTATTAGAATGCTTGTAGATAATTAATTCAGTGTATTACTGTTCAGCCTGTAAAGCAAAGCTAGTAGAGAAAATAGCATTAATTTAGTGGCATAATGGTAAGTAAATAAATGGCTACCTTGTGCAGTGGTGCTAGTCTACAGGTGACACTTCAGAGGTGACTGAGAAGAGTTTACCATTCTAAATGGGCTGCCAACAAAGGGATCACACACTTCAGTCCAGTGTGTTGGACTTCATAAATGCAAATGATGGCACAATCAATGCCTAATGAAAATCCTCTTACCAGACTGTCTTAATAGGATTACTTTCCAGAACACAGAATTGGGAAGGATCTCCTAGGTCATGTGGTCTTCCTTCTCATTTGCAGATAAGCTCTTTACATTTGATAGAATTTTTTAAGTGGTTATTTGATGTTTGTTTCCACATTATTTCATATATTTAAATATATATTTTAAACCTTTTAGACACTAGTCGCTTTCCCATCCCTTCCATAAAATATAGAAAGACATAGACAGAAGATCAATGCTTGCTTAGAATGTGCTTGCCTGGACTTTCACTCTGAGGTGAAGTTTAAACAGATTGTAAATGCACTTTGCTGCCTGTCCTTACTCTGGGCGTCACTGGGCTCAAGTGACCCCACAGTCAAGGGGCAGAAGTATTAGGGCAGTGATTCTGCTATAGTTCAGTTACTGCTGCAGTATTTTGAGTAGATGACTGCAGACTCTGGGAGTAATATGCTCACTAATATTTCATGTAATTAATTTGGCAGTACTTGGAAAATACATGTTAGTGGCTTAAGATCCTAACTTATTTTAGGACTTGAATGATAACCTCTTTAAAGCAGATATCTAAAGTAACTCCAGCATGGTAGAAACGATTTGTTCTAATTTAGGTTACTGGCATAGAACATATTGACACATTTACTTTAAACACAAAGAATGCCCTGAGCCTTTACAGTTGGTTGCTTTACATTTTAAAAGATAGTACCTGAAGCACATAGTGCGCCTTTTTTTGTCAGAAAAGAAATCCAAATGTTCTAGAATAAATTACTGTGTCTTTTTGGTTTTGTTATGTTGGTAGTAATCATGCTATTTTAATCTTATGGTCAAATTCTGTTTTAGGTTTGTTGAGGTAAAACTGCATAGTTGTCTTTCTTAAAAAGCTAACAAAAGCCCCTAAAATTTGGATTATGTTAATATTGAAAACTGTATTCGCTCTGAGTGCAGAAACTGGTTTGGGGAGGAGCTCTGTAGTAACTAGCTCACTGGCAGCCAGAAGCATCTCAGCTCTTACTTCAGCTGTTGCTGTAGTACTAGTTTACGAGTCTGCTTAGCTAAAGATTTAATCAACTTGCTTATAGGTATCCAGCTGCTATTTGTTTATCAAACCAAAACTCTTACGTAGAAGGTTTGCTTTAGGGTCTTGAAGTAATTTTGATAACCAAAGAATGCATTTATATGAGGAAGCAAGATATCAGTCTTTCACTTTATAATTTGGAGACTGTCTTGTTTCACATTGCCTGCAAAAGAGGCTTCTAGGACTGTTTCTGTAAAAGCCAACACCTAAACAAACTTTGTCTTTTTTTTTTCAATGTCTCTGAACACTTTTTGCTCTCCTTTTTTTTTTTTTTTTATATTTGTATCCAATTTCACCTTAAAATATGTAATGACTACATTTGATATTAGAATTGTTAGGTCTTACTCTCTGCTAGTAGTTTGTAGTGCATTGAATGTAGCAAGTGGAAGGAGGTAGGACAATGTATCAAAATAAATTTCTGGGAATCTGACAGTGAGAAGAAGCACTGGAATCAGTGGTCCTGTACAGTCTTCAGCTCTCTTCACCCAGGGTTTGCTGTCCTTGGTGGGATAGTCACAGCAGATTATCCCACCTCCTGGATCTGAAGTTGTTTGCAAATTCATTTTAAAGATGCCTCAGGCACTTTTCCATATTTTGCAGTACTGGGACTTGCCTGTGTAGCCAAGTGGTGTCTCTGGCCCCTGGGGAAGAGGAGTGTCTGCTTTAAAGCATGTTAGAACTCCTGCTGATATTTCTTGACATCAGTGGACCAGAGCCAAAATACATTGACTGCCAGTCCCTGGCCTGCCTGCTGCTCAAAACTAGTATCTTGGGTAAGGGAGAGGTCTAGCAGTCATCAGTGTGTAGAGCACACTGCTGTTCCCAGGTGACACTTGAAGGAATGACTTGTTACAAACCATGAAAGCAATCCGGATCTCTTGCAGACTCAATTTCTTCAACAAGAAGATTATGTGCCTTCTAGGTTCTGCAGGGTACAAGAGCACTTGTTTTGGTACCACTCAATAAAATGCTTTCCCCCAGTGCCCCAGAAAGCAGACTTCTTGTCTCCTGTGTTAAATACGAAAGGATGTAATACTTCTGACTACAGAAATATTGACAATTGAAAACTGTCTCCTATTCCGACCAATAATATTTTCATTGGCTGGCAAGACAAAAATGCAAAGAGAAGACCATGAGTGTGTCAGATGCTTGATGTATCCGTACTGTATGACTTATTGCAGAAGTCAGTTTACACACGGTTTCTCGGAGTAAAGAAAATCAATACTGGAGACTAACAGACTGTTTTTACATGGCTGCTGAAACTGAGGTGAGGAGAGCCATTTAGAAGCCTCATTATATCATGTGCTCTTTCCTTGTGTTCTTTCAAACAATCTGATGGAGTAATTAATCCTTGAAGTGCCTCAGGAGGCAAACCTACTTAATTGCACTGCTGTTTAGCCTAAATTCCCAGAGTGCGGAGGACCTGATATGGATCCTGTTTGATCAAAATTTCTTCAGAGTATAGTTTTTAGGTGTTTTTCATCTCCATTCTTACAAAAAAAGTAATCAGTCTGTCAAATTTGACCTACTATAGCATTGTCTTAGTCGCTATTGCATTCTTCCTGTGTGCAGAACTATGTACAAATTGCAGGGAAGCAGTCAGCAGGATTTCTGTTACTTGGAGATAGAGAGTGCTCTTGTGAATGAGCCAAAAGTAGGGATGTCCTATGACATCCACTGGCATAATCCTCAAAGCAGCACCATTTAGAAAACTCCTGATGGCTTTAGTTCTGTGCCTTTTAAGGGTGACTGTGTAACAGTGATTTAGTGTACAACATGTATTTGCTAATACCAAACTATTTCTGCTCGCTGTGAAAGTGGAGGATGACAAAAAACATGGCATGTCCTTCCTATCTGCTTTGGAGTGTTTTGCTTAATAGAAGTGACATCCAGGCATAGACTTAGCTGCCCTATTTTTATATCAAGAACACAAGGCATTTGTTTTGGAGACAGTACTTGATTTTTAACAAATGTCTTGTTGATATTGGATCCATGTTATGGGTACGGTTAGGAAGTGCCGAATGCTTCTTTCTTCCTCTGCTCAGTATAGTCTGTGATCAATGCCTCTTCTTCATTTAGCAATTTCACACTCTAGTGATTCCTTTAGACTTCTGTAAGATGCACAAATTAGACAACAATTTCTGAACCAGCGTGTTCTGGATATATTTGGATCAGCTGAAGTTGTTTGATAGTTCAGTTACAAAAACAGTAAAATACCAGCATTAGTACTAAAGAAGGCTAAATTAAGTCTGACTGGATATCAGTTTCTTCTCTGTGCTTACTAATGACACTGCAGCTGCACAGTGCAAAGTTCTTTACTTTGTCTGCATAATAACCAGAGATTTTTTTTTTTTATTAGCCCTATGGCTGAATAGAATGCCTGGTGTGCTCTACTATGAGTGGCAGATGGTTTTGGGGAAACAGGTATTTTGATATCTTTTCACTGTAATCACATCACCTCACCAGTGGATTTTCTTCTGTGTTGTGCTGAAGATGTTAGAGAGCTGCAGCCACTGTAGCAGGGGATTGAATTTTATCATCAGAGTTACAGACACCATGAGGTGTAGAGTTCTCAAAATTCAGAATCTTGTGGCTTTTGCTCTTGTATTTCACGTGATGCTTGTTTTTCATCATTTACCAGCAATGGCATGAATCCCAGAGAACTTGCTGCTCCACCTTGTATTTTGTGCATGCCCCCCACCTGCTGGCTACATTTCTGCTTTTACTACTGGTGGCCCTAGGGTAATTTACCCTCTTAGGAGGCATACCACATGTCCTGCCTTGTGAACTGCTCTGAAATTTAAGTGCTTGGGAGGATGGAGTGGTTGGTAACTCCTCTGGAAACCGTTTCCTAGCAAGTGCAAAAGCTGCAGTTGTTGACAGGGCTCTGAGGAAATGGGGATTTTCCCATCCTTCCTCTATCTACTTCTCCACTGATAAAAAATGGTGTTCAAGTCTGTGTTGTCATAAATACCATGCCTTTGACTAGTGGAGAACACATACACCTCTCTCCTCTAGAGCTTACTTCTGTCCATCTCTGCAGTAGGCAGTAAAAGGGTATCCACTGCCTCTGAACCAAAGGGAAGTGTTAGGTTACTGGGGCCACATAGGAAAGAGATTGGAGAAGAAAAGAAGAAAATGAAGAGTTGGGTGGACCTGGAGAGGCAGAACTAAGGTAGAGATGGCATGTAGAAAATGTAGGCTGCCTGCCTTGTCTCCATGCTTTTCCAGGTTATTTCTTTTACTCGTGTGTACTTCAAATCTAGATGTGTGGGCATATGTCTCCTTGCCCAAATTCTGCTGGCTTGCTTGTGCCAATTTGATAAATGTAGGTAATTATTCTTCTGGCTTGCTTTCATCCTGTACCCTCTGTCTCCTTCTGTCTTTCTCCCCTAAAGACTCACAGAAATATTCACGGTAGTGAAAGAGAGAACTTAAGAAGTCAGGGATTGTAGGGACAATAAGATTAACAATAGTTTGTTCTGAGTCTGCTTCCCATGCTGTAGTTGTTGCTCTTCAGACAAGTGAGAGATGGAATTTTGTATTTTAAGAAAGGTTGTTTGAATAATGTTTAAAGCAGTGGAGAGTCTGCTGGATATGGATTAGAGGGAGAAGTAATACAATCACTGTCAGCAATTGCTGGTATTTCTACAATTAGTAAGGATGTCTGTACATTTAATTCTGAGACATGTGATGTACCAAAATGCTTCTGAAACATTTCTCCAGTGTTTTTTGTAATTTGTACATCTTATCTGGGCATGTGTCTTCAGGTATGTTTGTGCAGGTGCCCCCTCACTCCACGTCTAACACCGAGAGGTGAATGTTCACTGTAAATCACTTTTCCTCAGGATTTTCTGGGATGATAGGCCTTCAGCAAAACAAATTGTTTAAGGCCATAAGGATTTTCTCATGGAACAGGAACTACCAGGTCTAAATGTCAGAGGTACAGACTACAGCAAAAATGAAATAATAGACAGTTTTGCGTTGTTCTGCACTCTATATCTTCTAAAAGCATGTTATGAGGCAAATTTTTAATAGAATCAATTTTTCACTCACCAAGCCCAGCTAAACACTTATTTAATTTTAGTACTCCACCTATGGTACAAACAGTTAGTGTTAGAAAATTGCAGTCTTTCAACATTACTGTCAAAATGACCTGTTCACCCCGTCAGATTATGGCATCTGCTGTTATTACAGAATACCACTATTTTCTCATCCTTTTGACTTTACAAAAAGGCAAAATCTGAACTATACTTGCAATTATTTTCACAGTGCTGAACAGGAGCACTAGGGATGTACTTCTGAAACACTGCAACAGACTGCCTGTCTGCACCTTGAAAAAGTGTGTTTCTTCCCTTCTCATTTTCACAGCTGCAGTGCTAAGCGTAAAAGCAATGAAGTTAGAGTATGTCTGACTCTCTCCTTCCACACTGGCTTGTTTTTCATGTCGTGTGATTGTTTCTTTTAGCAGTCATCTAGGTTTATGTGGGTTTTGTTTTTGCTTTTGCTTTTCAAGTGGTCAGTTAGCAAATCAGCATGAAGGAAGTTTCATAAAGGCCTAGCCTGGGAATTTCTTGCCTCAGAATACAAAATACCTAGACATATATAGATAAGGCAAAAAGAAGGGAAGCCATCTGTGAGTTAGCAAAGACTGACTTGCAGAGTAGCTGTGCACAGAGCAGTTGGCTTTCAGCTCTGCTGCTGTAGATGAGTCTTTGCTTGTGGTAGGCTGAGGAGAAGGGGAAGAATAATAGCAAGTAGAGGGTGTGTGTTATAGGAGGAAAATCAATATATGAGATGATGTGCTTGTTTGGCATTACTCTAGCTTAGCGTTTGAGCTTTGCAGGAAACGAGGCACGGAGTGAAAGCTGGAAGAAAAGGATGTGGTCTCTTCTCTCCTCTCTCCTAATTTACAAGCACTCCCTTTTCAAATTTTGTAACGCTCAGCATGGAGCAGCAGTGATGCTGAAACTGACTTCTGGTCACGACATGGCTGCAGAGCCGTGGTAGTGCTGGTGAGGCTGCCTGGCAGTGAGGGGAGGAAGACCTGGGCACCCTTGAGAAAGGAGGATGGTGACAAAATCATAGAAATGTTTATGTTGGAGAAGGCCTTTAAGAACATTAAGCCCGAACATTACCTAGCATTGTCAAGTCTGCCACTAAACTGTGTCCTAAAGTGTCACATCTACACGTCTAAATACTTCCAGGAGTGGTGGCTCAACTCCTTCCCTGGGCAGCCTGTTTTAGTGACTGACAACCCTTTCAGTGAAGAAATTTTTCTTATCCAATCTCAACCTCCTCTGGTGCAACTTGAGGCCCCTTCTTCCAAACAACCGAGCTCCCTCAGCTGCTCCTCATCAGATTTGTGCTCCAGACCCTTCACCGGCTCCATTGTCTTCTCTGGACTTGTTCCAGCACCTCAGTGTCCTTCTTGAAGTGAAGGTCTCAAAACTGACCACAGTACTTGAGGCATGACCTCACCAGAACCGAGTACAAGGGGATAATCACTTCCCTTGTCCCACTGGCCACATTATTGCTGATGCAGGCCAGGATGCCATTGGCCAACTGAGCATGCTGCTGGCTCATGTTCAGCTGCCTGTCGACCAGCACCGCAGGTTCTTTTCTGCCAAGCAGCTTTTCAGCTGCTCTTCCCCCAACCTGTAGCACTGCATGACGTTGTTGTCATCTAAGGGCAGTAGCCAGCACTTAGCCTTATTGAACCTCATACAGTTGGCCTCAACCCATCGATCCAGCCTGCCTAGATCCCTCTGCATAGCCTTCCTACCCTCCAGCAGATCAACACTCCTACACAACTTGGTGTTGTCTGCAAGCTGACTGAGGGAGCACTCAGTCCCCTTGTCCAGATCATCACCAAAGACAGTGAACAGGACCAGCCCCAGTATTGAACCCTGGGGGACACCAGCTTTGACCCTGTGGCTGGCTGCCCGGTGCTGGGTGGGAGGTGTTTCTTGCTGGAATTCATATGGGGTTGTCTCTGCCTCTGGCTGCAAGAATGGTATTTGGTGAAAGATACTTCCCTTCCTTGTCAGGTTTTATGCAGCAGTCTGGCAGTGCCATGTGGGACTCAGGTGCATTGTGTAGCCCTGGACACCCAGTGCACTTGTGCTGCTCCTGTTCCATGTGAATTGCCCAGGCCACGGAATGGCAACCAGGGTTGTCCCACGCCCAGCCAAAAGCAGGCAGCCATGGGCAGTGGGGCAGCCCCAGCTCTGGGCATCTCCCTGTGGCTGGGCTGGGCTGGGCTGTGGTGAGCTGGCCCTGCTGGGATGTGACTCCTTGTAGTCCCAGGAGCTGACATGGCAGGCCATGGTGGTAACGGGGGTGTTCCTGGGGCCTGAGCACTCAGGTGAGTTTGGCTTCTTGCTCTGGCTTGCCTGTGAGCAGAGCTTGCTTTAGGATACATTCTTATGTATCTTATGTATCTTACAGGACTTTGGTCCTGAGCGCTTCTTAAGGTTGTTGGTGGCAAATGTGAGAAAGCTGTCCTTGCAGGGAGAGCTCCAGGTCTAGATCACAGGCTGTAATGTAAGGCTGTGAGGTATGTCAACATATGTGTCAGATACTGAGCTTTTAAAGATGTTGGTGCAGACCTATCTGAGTTATAACCAGAGTAGCCATGTGGAGCCCGATGAAGTGGTGTGTGTTGCACCATTAATTTAGTTTTTATGTAAAGACTCATTTTTTGAAGTCTTTGTTCAACCATGAAACCCATTTAAATGTCAGTTTCTGAAACAATGTTTCTTATTTTATTTTCCTCGTATCATAATAGTCTGAAATGCTGAAAGATTTTGCTTGCTACAGCCTCTTTGTTGCTGAGGATGAAATAGCTTTAAAAGGCAGAGTAGCCGTACAAGGAGGAGAAGGGAAGGGAGAAGAGGGGCAGGCTAAGCCCAGAGCCCATGAATGTTGTTTGGAGGAGCTGCAGTCCTCTTGGGGACTGAGGGCTGGCTGGAGGTGTTAAAAGGAGAAAAGATGGTAAGAGCTTGAGTACTATATCTTATCCAATATTCCTTCAGAAGCTGGCAACGCAATCCCCTCCTATCACGTTGTCATGGAAGTTCAGTGGCAGGTAACACAGGATAAAAGGAAGTACAGGATTTTTCTGGTTGCATCTTCATAACTACCTGACCTGCAAAGATTCAAAGAAAAAGGCTTAAACCTGTTGGATAGTAATTTCTTTGCAGCAATGTAAGCCAGTCTTGATTGCTGCTGTGTTAATGGTGCCTTAAAGGAAACTATCAGCAGGCTAATGGTAGCTTTGAAAACAAAACTTTTCATATCCAAAAAGATGAACATTTCCAATCCTAATGATCCATTTAACTGCAGTTATTAAATACATCACAAGAAAAATTATATGCAAATAAAAAGGAAGAAGCCTGTTAATGTAACATTGAGGCTGTGCGACTGAGGACAGTCAAGCAACTGGAAGACCAATTTTTTAAAACTGAGGTTAGTTTTCATTTGACTCTTACAGAATTTTTTTCTTCCTGTTTCCCAGATAAATATTTACATTGCTTTAATTCTGAAGCACAGTCAGTCTGAAGTGCTCAAAGGTTAATGAACAAAGCTTCAGCACTAAGGGCTAGCTAAGTATTTCTTCCACGTCAGAGATGGAAACTATCACTTTACGACTTGCCCAATGTCACACATATATTTTGTGGTAAGATCCTATTGTACGGTTATTGGAATCAGTCATCTATTTAGGCTGGGTTTAATTGTAGAACTAATTCACTATTTGTAATTCCTGTTTCCTACATGTGGAGCGCTTCACTCTTTCCCAAAACAAACTTCCTTGTGAATTGCAAACTTCTGCAGGGTAGCAGTCTTGTAGTGTACAAATTAATTTGTGTTCAGTTGACATGTTTGTTCTGTGTGCAAGATAACCTTGCATGTAAAACACAGTCAGATGCAGAGCGGGTGCACGAACTTGGGCTCCCAGGCCTGGTGTACTCATAAGCAGCATGGATCACTGTGTACCTAGGCACTTCAGTCCCGCATGCCCGTTGCTAGGACTGCTGGTATCTTATTCCCATAGTTTTTTTTCCTGCAGTAAAGTGAGCTGCTTTTTATTTCCCAGGGAATTGTGGGAACTTGGCTGTTCTTGGGGCATGTTTTGAGGGGGAAGAGAAGAAGATATTGTGGGAAAGCATCAAATAACTGAAATTGCTTTAGGGCTGAAATCAAAGAGCTATAACCATCAAAAGGTGGAAGAGAACCAGCCCACAAGAAAGCAGCTGTGAGGGTTTTGCCTGTAGCTCCAAACAGGCCAGGGTGGCTGGGAGTGTAGCACCAAGTGCACAGTGGACTATTTATGTGAGTAGGAGCTTGTTTGGAGCAATGCACAAGTAAAAGTCCAAGCTGACTTGCTATAAAAAAAAAAGTTAAAAGGAGACCTGAGTAGTTTCCTGTGATTAAAACTATTGAACGAGACAGGTACCATTGCCTTGGCTTCTACAGCAATGTGAAAATGCTCTGATGTAAAACTTTGGCCCAGTGCACAAAACAACTGTTATCACCTAAAACAAATTGCCAGATTTAAAGCATATATAGGATAAACCACCAAGCTGCACTTACCAAGGGATAGGTAATTTTTAACTGCAACTTGTTTTTCTGTATATTTGGAATCTATGTAGGTTGGGAGCTCAACCAATTGTTGCTTCTCCTTTGGCTCTATCTGAAGTATTTCAGGATTTCACATGAGTATTCCCTATTTGAATGAATACATGGGTTTTTGGTGATAAGTAGTTATTTTTTTCTCTATGTGTATTTTTTGTTTGTTCATTAAGAACAACAACATGAAGGAACTTAAAAATTAGCCTGCTTTCCTTAGTGCAATTGCATAAATAGTTGTCCAGAGCTACATCAGAAACCACAGCAGGAAACAAATTCTGCTTTGTTTTGAAACAAGGTGAAACTGATGTCCTAATTTTTCTAATTAAATACCGTAATGGTTTAAGCGTTTTGCATTGGAAAATGGTGTTGCAAATTTGTGTATTTTGGTTTTGAATATTTTTATGTTACAAAGTATCTTATGACTTGGCTTGTCTTTATTCAGTGGTAGATGCCAAAGGCACTATATGAAGCATCTTCAGCATTTTTAAAGCAGAATAAACATAGAAGTACTTTTGGCACAGCTTATCTCCTGCTTGCAGCTGTAGGTAGTGGGGATTTTAAACAAAGGAATAGTGACTATATTTGATTTTAGTGAGTGGCAGTGCGTTCTGCTACCTTCTTTTAACTCTCTATTCCATAGGCCAGTTAGAAAGCTTATGTTAGACTCTTTCCTGGTCATAAAATGCTACTTGTATGTCTGTATTCTGCTGTGCTAAATGACCAGGCAATGGCTGCTGAACCTGTTCCATATTCAGTGGATTTTACCCTGAGAACTCTTGTTAGGGAAGGGAGCACTGCTTATTTTGAATGTAGGATTTATTAGTGTCCTAACTCCCATGCTTGGCACCATGTGTGCAGAATTGAACCATTTCTGCTTTATCTAAGCTACCTGCCTGTGGGAGGAAAATGGGTACAGTGTACTTTACACGTATCTTCTACAAGCTGTGAAGATGTGTTTGAGGGGGTTGCTCCATCTTCTCTCTTCCAAACCATCTGGGTTTGGAAGAATCTGAGAAGGATTGAAAGTAGCTATTTGATAGCTTTGGGCAATAATGAAAAAGTGAGGTCCTCAAACAGTACACAAATGTAGCTGTTTTAGTAAAATCTCAACACTTTTCATTATTTACAGAAAACAGCTTTCCCTCTCACAGTCCTTTATGTTGTCTTTCAACCAGCAGATAGAGACCTCTTAAATGGCCCAAGCTTTCTAAGCCCTCCGTCAGAGGAGAGAGTCAGACATTTCCTAAGCTGTTGCTGTGACAGTGAAGCTCAGTAAACAGGGGTGTGCAGGGATAGAAAGTGCTTTTGCTGCAGTTCCTGGAGGAATTTCTAATGTTTAAACATGTGCTCGTTCTGGAAACATCCCAAAAGTGGTGAGGTGAACTTTAAACTCTGCTTGCATTGATCTTTTGAATGATTAAGAAGACTACCACTAAGTGAAGATTGGTGGGAAGGAGCTGATGATATCACCTTGTGCTGACTGGAAGGAGCCAGCCTGTGCCAGCCAGTGCCTTTTCTGAGCTAGGCTGAGAATGCTTTGACTTGGTTTGCTGGAGCAAATCTTGGCTTTGGAGGTTGCATATTTGTGCAACACAGCTTTACTTAGGGGAAAAAAATCTATCCACAAGCTTGGATTCAGGCCAATTACTGCATGAGAAAATTCTCATGCTGCTTCTGTATTTTGGCATGCTCATGCAGCCTGACCAGCTCTTAGAAAAGCGCTAGAATTTCTTTAGCATTTCAGGGTGCCAGACTAGTCATCCAAACTTTTAATTTGAAACTGGGTATTCTATTATTAGCTGTAGCCTGAAGTGATTTTCAGAATCCACCTGTCACTTTGATTCTGCTTACTCTTTATTTGCTTTGTTTCCTTGTTCATTGATAAGAGAAAATATTAAAGAAATGTGCATTCCTTGCAGCTTGTGGTTAATGTGGTATGCTAACGTGTTTTAAAATGCCTAATAAGAGTTTTGAAGAAATGTGGTAATGTAGGTTGGACAACAAGTGATTACATACAATCATGACAATGCATGTGGAGTCCTCTGAAGCTCAGGCTTTTGATTTGGGGGAAAAAAAGAGGGTTTGGGGCTACCTGAGCACTGATTTGCCACTACGTTCTGAAAGGGTCCTCTTCCACTGCAGAAAGTCTTCTGAACTGGTACTACAATGTACTTAAAAACCGAGCAGGAGCACATTATTTTTATGGGCATAAACACTTCTTCCAAGCTCAGGACAGCTTGCTGAACTCATTCAGATACAAATCCTGAAAGCAGCTTTTCTAGCCAATAGTAGTTTGGACTGTAACTAGATCAGGGTTGGCTGTGTTTTAAAGGCATTAAATGTGTTTGTTTCCATTATTAAGCTAAAATGACAAGCTAAAAACGTTTGGCAGAAAATTTGTCTCTGTGTGTGTCTTCTGCCATGCTAACTCTTATAATTCTAGCTTGAAATTGGCCAGAGAGCATGATGATAATTGTGAAATTTAGCTGCCTATTTTCACAAAACTTACAGACCTCCTGAGTATCTTCACTGAAGGTAAAAACTTCTTTCTTTATTAGATTGTGGAGAATCCAAGCAGATAAATTGTTATACCTCCTTACATATTCTTGAAAAGTAGAGGGCTTTATTTGGGCACCTGAGAAGCAAGACATGAAATTACAGGAAACCCACACTTCCTTAGCTCTGGTGCTCCCTAACCCATGTAATTGTTTCTGCTTGTTGTAAGAACACACCTGAGGAATCCAAACACAAAAGTGATACATAGCCCAGCCCTCTGTTGAGTATCACTTTAAAGTGGATGTTTTACTAAAGAAAATTACCCGTTAGCAGTAAGTCAGACTTTGATGTGAAACATTTTCAGGTGAGTAGTTATCCCCTGAATCTACTTTGTAGATGTGCCATTTCATTGGCAAAGGGAGTCTTAGCTGGTTTTGTGTGCCACAGTGTAAAAAAACCCGAACCACAAACAAGCAAAAGAACAAAATGACCCACCACAAAATATACCCTCCAACCCCCAAAACTCTGATGATCCTGTATGTTACCCTGGGAGCTGGGTGAACCCTCATTTCATCTACAGGAAGTCTTGTGGAAGTCAGCTGTTTTGGGATGCATTGGATGTAGTTTGTGCTGAAAACTATTTTGACAACTCAAATCTTTTAAAGTGGAAAACAACAGAAACATGAGACAGGAGTGGCATGGAGCTTCCTCTCTTATCTTTTTTTTTTTTTGTTGTTTTTTTTCTTTCCCAGGGAGGGAAAGGGAGTGCCTGACTTTGATCTTGTTCCCTTCCTTCCACCTGCTTCTGCGTGTGTGTTCATGCAGTTTCATGTCTGAAGACTTGATTATCATCTCAGGTGCTCCTGAAATACCTCCCATTTGAGAAAATCTGTTGGTGGAAATAGAAAATGCTTGTGAGAATTTGGAGGAGCAAAGATTATAGGAGTCTTCCTCATTAACATGTCTCTGTCCAGGCTGATTTCTATAAGGGCTTCAAATGTTAAGACTTTGTATATTTGTAAGAAAAGTAGCCAGTTAAAAATAATTTGATTGTTTGTTTAACACAGTATTATACTTTGAATTCAAAGTCCCTTTGAACTGGTTATTCTGTATTAAACATAAACTAGCACACAACTGGTACTTTAGAGGTGCACAGAAGTGCTTCTGCATTCCTTTTGATGGCATCAGTTCTGTAACCATGACTGTGAAGTCAGACTCAATGGGGTCCTGGTTTGCAGAAAGGGTGTGATTACTTATGGCTTTCATTTTGTCCCTAGAGTGGAAATGGGCTGCTGCAGGTATTTAGTTTATATGCAGGAGTTTTGTAGGCATGGGTCATATAAGAAGGAGCTCCACTGAAAGACTTTATTTTGGGTTCTTTGGAATTAGCTCCTTAGTTGTGACCTATTGGGTAATGATGTCAAGTTTCTTATACGTACTTCACTGCCACCCAAAGACTCTGGATTTCAGAGTATATGCTAAGTACAGTGTTAATGAGAACACTGCTGTCCTTTATATCTATCATTTTATTAAGTGGCAGTGTTTAACTGATTGTAATTTTCTTCTCCAGCATTTCCAATCCTATCTTTTATTTCAAAGGTGGACTAATGTGTCAAGAATGCAAAATAGTCAGCTATTTGACTAAAGTGTGCTAATGAGAAAAAGCTAAACTATGATTAAGAACTGGAACAGAAAGGATGCTCAGATTGTATTACTTCCTTTTCTTGTTATCTGCAAGTAGAAAATAATTTTCTACACAAAAGAATACAATACTATATTGAGTAAAGTAATTAAAATCTCTCCAAATTAAATGCTTGACTTGAGGAAGGTTATGGTTGGGTTTTTGGTTTATGTTGATCTGCTTTTTTGTTTTGGGTTTTTTTTCGGTTTTTTTTTTGTGTGTGGTTTTTTTCTCCCTTTTTGTTGTTGTTGTTGTTTTTGTTTTCTTTTTTTTTTAGGGGGAGGGGAGGGTTTTTTTGGAAGGGGTTTTTTCCCACACTGAAATTAACATTTGTTGGGTGATCAAGATAACCAGCCTGTAGTGTGCATCTTTAGAACTTCTGATGTGTTTCATTTGATCTGGTAGTAAAATAATTAGTCTAAAATACAGTGTAATATATGGGAAAATTAAATTACATTAAATGTGATTTGTAGCACGTGTCTTTTGGTGAAGCGTTGTGAGCTACACAATCAGCTGGACTTGAAGATGAGTCTGCCCTTCGTCTCACATGCTGACACAACCTTTGTCATGGTATACTAATTAACTTTATCACAATCTGAAGAAGGGCATTGTCTCCAACTTTCTTAATACTGTATGTTGCCTTCAGGATCAGAAATAGCAGCAGTGAACTTCAGCTTCCTCCTTAACAGAAGGATGTAGGTCTTCCATGTAGTTATATGAGAGATACTATTAGTTAGATTCATCTGCCATGAGACAGACCTCCAGGCTATAATGGCTTGATGCTCCCTTTACAGTCTCCCCTTGTTTGCTGTGGATGGATGGTTGCTCAATTGTAGAATCATAGAATGGTTTGGGTTAAAAGTACCTTAAAAATCATATAGATCCAACGTCCCTCCCATAGGCAGGGACACCTTCCACTAGACCAGGTTGCTCAAAGCCCCATCTAACCTGGTCTTAAACACTTCCGTGTATGGGGCATATTCCAGGGATGGGATACCATTTCTATGATAGCCATAGAAAACTGAGTGAGAGAATTCCCAGCTTGTGACTCCTGGGACTTAGTAAAAAAAAACCCAGTCATTTTTGTAGTGTTGCTTTAAAATGTTTCCCCAACAAAAATTATTTTGATCAGATAAAGGTCTCATTCTGGAAGACCTTTTCCCCTTGAGTTAGATATGACTGTTTACATATTAAGTGGCTTCTTTTGTATGAATTTTAGTTGTCATATCATCAATGTGTGTATTTGATAGCAGGGTAGATGAAGAAAGGAGACAGCTAACCTCTGTTTCCAAGACATAAGATAGTGAAAGGAAAGCGAGACTCACAGGAATGAGTAGCTGAAGTGTGAATCCAGGTGAATTCTTTGAATGGCTCCTTGAAAGACTGCTAGAAGCTAGAAACAAGCCAGTGTTGTCCAGAAGGAGGAAACACATGTTATAGCCTCACCTGATAGCTTGCTCAAGCTCTTCTACCTCCTTGCTATAAATATATTGTATTGGCTGACTTCAAGATGTAGAAATTTTGAGCCCATATTACACAAATCATGAGATAATTCAGAAAAACAAAGTTGGTCTGTCTCTTGAGCCTTTAATTGCTCTTGCCAGCATCTTCTGAATGATGCCAGCAAACTTATTAAAATGGCTTTGGCAGCTTTTACAGAACCTTTTGCAAGACCAAGCCACTGTTACTAGAGCCCTACTCAGATAGGCACTTGGTTGCAAACACAAATGAGATATAGTACTGCCTGAAAAATGTGGTGTTGGGGTGTCTAGTGATGGTGACTGCAGTGCATCCAGGGGAGATGGTGCATACAGAGACAGAGGCATCAACTCACTGGACATCATCTCAAGAATGTCTAGTAATGTTTCTGGTTTGTCTGTTAAGTAAAAAACTGTGTTTTAACTTACAACTACAGCGTTTTTCTGATGCTCTTTCATGTGTTCTGTTGCCTGAAAGACACATTTAAGCTTTTAACCTCTCCTCATAGGGATTTACGGAGAATTGGGCTCAAAACTTTTTAATCCTAAGCAAATTTTAGCTACTGTAGCTAGATGTAGTGCTAGAGCAGAAGGCATGTGTTGGTTCTAGCTGTCATATGGTCGGGGAGCAATACGCGTAGGCATAACGTGTGTTCCTTACAGCTCTGTGAGCGAAGCGTGAATGGCATTTTGTAAAAATGTTAAAACACTTATCTCTGGAGATGCCTCAGAACAAGGCCCCTACATGATGAGCAGGCAGAGGCTACTGTAGCATGAAGAGGCAGATTTTAGCAGAACAGAACAAGGTGTATCCGTACATGCTACCAGAAACCTTCTCCTCTAATATGGCAAAGCTTGTGCTCTTTGCTGAACCAGACTTCAATTCTGCTTGGTTATTTGTTCAGAGCGTCTCTCTTTGTTGTGAGGATCAAAGTACTATCTGGAGGTACTTGTGAGGTAAAGTGTCTGAGATTGTTTCAGAGTTTGTGTGACAACAGCATTTTTAATGAAAAGCAGAATGCATTTTGAAAATTGACTTGTTAACCGTTCCTTTTAATAAGACTTACGCTGG
>NW_020955504.1:45447-47688 GCF_003031625.1 Empidonax traillii
CTGAAATTAACATTTGTTGGGTAGTCAAGATAACCAGCCTGTAGTGCGCATCTTTAGAACTTCTGATGTGTTTCATTTGATCTGGTAGTAAAATAATTAGTCTTAAAATACAGTGTAATATATGGGAAAATTAAATTACATTAAATGTGATTTGTAGCACGTGTCTTTTGGTGAAGCGTTGTGAGCTACACAATCAGCCAGACTTGAAAACGAGTCTGCCCTTCGTCTCACATGCTGACACAACCTTTGTCATGGTATACTAATTAACTTTATCACAATCTGAAGAAGGGCATTGTCTCCAACTTTCTTAATACTGTGTGTTGCCTTCAGGATCAGAAATAGCAGCAGTGAACTTCAGCTTCCTCCTTAACAGAAGGATGTAGGTCTTCCATGTAGTTATATGAGAGATACTATTAGTTAGATTCATCTGCCATGAGACAGACCTTCAGGCTATAATGGCTTGATGCTCCCTTTACAGTCTCCCCTTGTTTGCTGTGGATGGATGGTTGCTCAGTCGTAGAATCATGGAATGGTTTGGGTTGAAAAGTACCTTAAAGATCATCTAGATCCAACCTTCCTGCCATAGGCAGGGACACCTTCCACTAGACCAGTGGGGCTTCCACAAAGCCCCGTCTAACCTGTTCTTGAACACTTCCAGGTACGGGGCATATTCCAGGGATGGGGCATGATACCATTTCTATGATAGACATAGAAAACTGAGGGAGAGAATACCCAACTTGTGACTCCTGGGACTTAGTAAAAAAACCAGTCATTTTTGTAGTGTTGCTTTAAAATGTTTCCCCAACAAAAATTATTTTGATCAGATGAAGGTCTCATTCTGGAAGACATCTGCTCCTGAGTTAGATGTGACTGATTACATATTAAGTGGCTTCATGTGTATGAATTTTAGTTGTCATATGATCAATGTGTGTATTTGATAGCAGGGTAGATGAAGAAAGGAGACAGCTAACCTCTGTTTCCAAGACATAAGATAGTGAAAGGAAAGCGAGACTCACAGGAATGAGTAGCTGAAGTGTGAATCCAGGTGAATTCTTTGAATGGCTCCTTGAGAGTCTGCTAGAGGCTAGAAACAAGCCAGTGTTGTCCAGAAGGAGGAAACACATGTTACAGCCTCACCTGATAGCTTGCTCAAGCTGTTCTGCCTCCTTGCTGTAAGTATATTGTATTGGCTGAGTTCAAGATCTAGAAGTTTTGAGCCCATATTACACAAATCATGAGATAATTCAGAAAAACAAAGTTGGTCTGTCTCTTGAGCCTTTAATTGCTCTTGCCAGAAGCTTCTGAATGATGCCAGCAAACTTATTAAAATGGCTTTGGCAGCTTTTACAGAACCTTTTGCAAGACCAAGCCACTGTTACTAGAGCCCTACTCAGATAGGCACTTGGTTGCAAACACAAATGAGATATAGTACTGCCTGAAAAATGTGGTGTTGGGGTGTCTAGTGATGGTGACTGCAGTGCATCCAGGGGAGATGGTGCGTACAGAGACAGAGGCATCAACTCACTGGACATCATCTCAAGAATGTCTAGTAATGTTTCCAGTTTGTCTGTTAAGTAAAAAACTGTGTTTTAACTTACAACTACAGCGTTTTTCTGATGCTCTTTCATGTGTTCTGTTGCCTGAAAGACACATTTAAGCTTTTAACCTCTCCTCATAGGGACTTACAGAGAATTGGGCTCAAAACTTTTTAATCCTAAGCAAATTTTAGCTACTTTAGCTAGATGTAGTGCTAGAGCAGAAGGCATGTGTTGGTTCTAGCTGTCATATGGTCGGGGAGCAATACGCATAGGCATAACGTGTGTTCCTTACAGCTCTGTGAGCGAAGCGTGAATGGCATTTTGTAAAAATGTTAAAACACTTATCTCTGGAGATGCCTCAGAACAAGGCCCCTACATGATGAGCAGGCAGAGGCTACTGTAGCATGAAGAGGCAGATTTTAGCAGAACAGAACAAGGTGTATCCGTACATGCTACCAGAAACCTTCTCCTCTAATATGGCAAAGCTTGTGCTCTTTGCTGAACCAGACTTCAGTTCTGCTTGGTTATTTGTTCAGAGCGTCTCTCTTTGTTGTGAGGATCAAAGTACTATCTGGAGGTACTTGTGAGGTAAAGTGTCTGAGATTGTTTCAGAGTTTGTGTGACAACAGCATTTTTAATGAAAAGCAGAATGCATTTTGAAAATTGACTTGTTAACCGTTCCTTTTAATAAGACTTACGCTGG
>NW_020955504.1:48348-61279 GCF_003031625.1 Empidonax traillii
TTATTTGTTCAGAGCGTCTCTCTTTGTTGTGAGGATCAAAGTACTATCTGGAGGTACTTGTGAGGTAAAGTGTCTGAGATTGTTTCAGAGTTTGTGTGACAACAGCATTTTTAATGAAAAGCAGAATGCATTTTGAAAATTGACTTGTTAACCGTTCCTTTTAATAAGACTTACGCTGGGCTGGTTTCCCTGTTTGGAATTAAAAGGATGAGGAGTTAATATTCAGTTTCAATCCCAATCCCAGCTCTCCTGATTTACTTGCTACACATTTTTTCGTTTTTTATTTTTAAGATGCAAACCTGTTGATTTCACAGATCAGTGGTTTCTTGGTGTAATACAGATGATACTAGCTATTTTCACATTTTTGCACCTTTTAATGAACTTGAGCATCTCTTAGCATGGTGCCTGGCATGCTCTGAACTTCAGGATTGGAGCCTTGGGAAAGTCACTGGTTTAACTTTGATTTTTTTGGTGCTAGCCTTTCTAGGAGGAGAAACTGAGCTGAGGTTGCTGAGATTCAGCTTATAAATTTTGGAACCAGCAGAGAGCTGTTTTGTGTCTCTTCATAATAGCTGGCCCTGACAGTTTAACAGAGCTTATTGACCATCTGCTTTGTCTAGTTTGCCACATGGCAGAGTTACAACTAAGCCAAAATACTGACTGCACAGTGTATTAATTAAACGACTTGCTTGTGAACACTATCAAGATACTAAATTGATTGATGCTGTACATTTAGCTTGAAGAGTTTTGTCCTTTCTCTTGCTGCAGTCGCTGGGTATTGAGCTGAAGAACATGAGGTTGGTGGTGAGAAAGGAGCTGTTTGACTGTATGTTGGGGTCCCAATTTTACTCCTTGCCCTCTGTCTTCTGTTAACCCACTCTCAACAGATGGGACTCGGAGTATATTACAGTCTTGTTCCCCTGCTGCTACTTCTGACTGCTGTTCTTTGCCTTTCACAAAGCTGGCAAAAGCAACAGCTGTTTCATAATTTCTCTATTTGAAGGGAGAAATATAGCAGGGGTGCTGGGGGAAAGAATAAAAAACTAGTCATCTTGCTTGCATAAGACTAGAGAGAAATGTCTTTCTTGTCTCTTTTTTGAGAGGCAGTCTCTCTTCTGAGACCAGATTTCATGTTCTTCAGTGTTTGTGTTCCTGGAAGTTCAATGCATTTTTCTCCAAGGTGAGAGCAGAAGTTGAGAGCTTTAAGCAAATGGCATTAGTTATGTCTGCTTATCTCTAGCTGGAGAAACCTGACTGTGGGCTGCTTGTTAGTGTGACTAATTCTGCTCAAAGGCATAGCCCTCTGGGAAAGCAGTTTTTAAATCTGGACTGTGCTGGTGGCAGAGACATATAACATGCTCCCTGAAAGGGATGTGGCAAGACTTCGGCAATATCCAACAACTGTCTGCTTGATCAAGGGACATGCTGTAGGTAGCATCTCTGCATTTAGAAGCTGAATCCTGTTGAGCTTGTTATAATGAACAGATGGCTTGTTAGTAAGCTCTGCTGGGCTGCGGCAAGCCATGCTTCTTCAAGGCTTTGCTACCTATACTTTCATCGCAGAAATTTGTGTACATTCTTTTTCTTCTGGTAATTTTCTGTAACAACAGGTAACTGTTCATGCATATGTGGATGTAGGTGCATATTTGTGGTTTGTTAACATGATCCTGAAGGGTTAATGTGTATATATGTGTGCACTGTGTATATAGTATGCTGTTGGATGGTGTAACATGAAATAGTACTGCAATTCAGTGTAACATCAGTCTGAATGAAGCTACTGTTTGGCTCTATTTTTAATATAGCTAAGCTTCTGGAAATGCTTTGCATAGTATGGAAACAACTTCAAGAGAAAACTGAAAGACTGCTGTACTCATTTGGGTTCTGTCTGAAAAGCTGTGTCTAGTTGGCTGCAGACAAGGCCATTGATAGCACACCCTTGTTTTGGCCTCTGGAAACTCAGTGCTAACCAGAAGCATCGCTCTGATTTTGGTCTGGACTTCCAGGAGATGCAGAGGATCTCTGATTTATATCAAAGTGCTTTGGATTCCAGGTAGTCTTGGTTGTGTGCACTGTCTACAGAACCAGGAAACTATTTAAGAAATGAGATCTTGAGTACGCATGTGAGTTCTCTCCTTTCTGAGAATCTCTGGTATTCCAGATAATTGAAGGTGGCGCCTTCTGGCATTTAAAGGATACTTGAGAAAATTACACTCCCCTTAAAATCTTTTTTACTCCCCACCATTTTTTTCACTATTGTGTTAATTAACATACTCCAGTAGTCTATCACTTTTTTGTTAACTTGAAAATGTGAGCATTATGGCCCCTCTGCCAGGGCTCCAACACTGATAATGAAGGGCTAGGCTTAATACAGCTTTAGAAAAATAGTCCTTTCCTGGAGCTGTAGTTCAGTCTAGGAAACAGTTTAAGGAGTTGTTTTTGTTGTTGTTGTTGTTGTTTTTTGTTGTTTTTTTTTTTTTTTTTTCACGTGTATGGGAGTTGTAGTGCTAAGAAAGGGGTGGAGGGGGTGGGGAAGTGTTCATGCTTCAGCAGCCTCTTGGAGTTCTTTCCCTTCAGCCCAATTGCAATTTCATTGTTCTTGCTATTGCCACTCAAGTTCATCTCATTTAAGAACCTCATCAGTCCTGGACTTGCTCTGTTTGCCTGCATTATCTTTCTACTACAGAGATTTGTAAGGGCTAGCAGCTGTTGCATGAGCATCTGGAATGTTTATGGCTGTGCTAGAAAATATTTCCCGTTTGTGTATCTGAGGAACAGAGGGACATCTCAGCGCTTTGGCCTCATTCTGTTTTGAGCTCACTAACACTGTCATGATCATACAGCTCACCATAAGTTTTCATTATCCAATGTGAAAAGGTCTGCCACATGTTTGCTACTGGCAAGATAGTTTGTTGTGGAAGATGATAGGCTCTTTGGCATTTAAAAAGTAAAGCTGCAAGTGAATTAGAAGCTTCAGGAATGGCTTCAGTTTTTTACTTTTATACAAAGCCAAAACAACAAATATTTTGCCTTACATTATACTTTTCTTCTTCTGAATGCCTTAAATTACTTTTCAGGCTATGTTTATGGAACTACAAGGCTTTTATTTCTTAAAATATATATATAGAATCATAGAATAGATTGGGTTGGAAAAGACCTCCAAGATCATCAAGTCCAACCCCTGATCCAACTCCAATTACTATATCATGGCACTAAGGGCCACATCCAATCTCTTTTTAAAAACCTCCAGGGATGGTGAACCCACCACCTCTTTGGGAAGGCCGTTCCAATGCCTAATTACCCTCTCTGTAAAGAATTTCTTCCTAACGTCTAACCTAAACCTCCCCTGGCAGAGCTTGAGCCCATGTCCTCTTGTCCTATTGTTGGTTACCTGGGAGAAGAGCCCAACCCCCACCTGGCTATAACCTCCCTTCAGGTAGCTGAAGAGAGTGATGAGGTCACCTCTAAGCCTTCTCTTCTCCAGACTAAACAACCCCAGCTCCCTCAGCCTCTCCTCATAGGATTGTGCTCAAGTCCCTTCACCAGCCTCGTTGTTCCTCTCTGGACCCACTCCAGCACCTTAGTATCCTTCCTGAACTCTGTATCATCCACAACTTGTTTCTGTTGGAATGTGACTTGGAAAAAAAACCCACATTTTTTTTTTTTGTCTGTGACTATTTCCAACAATGCATATGATTAAAGATTGCTGACAAGTCCTGACTTTGCAAGTTTATGTCTCTGTGAAAGATGGAGGAAAATATTTTCACATATTTTTGACATCTGCTTACGAAAGATAAACCTTGAAGCTGAAGCAGAAGAAGGAGAACAAGTTTTAGGCTGACCACAGCAAAGTGAGAATTTGTTGAAAAAGCACACTATTTAGGGGTCAAGGGAGCTGAAATGGGAGTTCCTGATGCTAAAGGCTACCCTGGAAGGCAGTTAAGCTGGTTTCTGTTCTTAAAGCGGTTATTGCAGAACATCTGCAGGCTCTGCCGAGTGATACTTGCTCAGTTTTCATTTTCAAGGTGGCAACGCAATTTATAAGGTTTGCTGGCTATTAAGAGTGCAATTCTTTTGCAGTAAGCAAAGGTTAGCTTCTCTTGGGATAGGTAACTGTGATCATAGGGACATAGTGAAATAGGTAGAAGAATGTAGGGAGCTGGGAGTCAGAAGGGTTTGCTGGAAGCTTTTATTTGTGATTTGGACTTCTTTGCAATGAATTCTTCTCTTGCATTTGTGCTCTGGTGGCAAGGATGTACTCTTGATGTGTAATTAATGTCTCCCTACAACCCATTTTTTGGAGAGACAGGAAAGTGTTGATGTATATACTTGAACCTAAATGAATAGGAAGGCATTTTTGACATACTTTTGGGAGCTTTTAAATGGTGGTATCTTAAAATGCTAGCTAAAACCTAAATTCCTTTCAAATATGCTACACTTAGATATAATAGAAGAATTTTGGAAAAAATGAGTGGGCTAAAACTTATTGACAATTAGATGTTCACTAAAATGGGATGAAATGACATGACACTGAACCCACGAGCACATATATCAGGCAGAGAAATGGTGCTTTTACAAGTGTGAAGGAAGGGTGATGCTACATGGCAGAAATCTCAGTTAACAAACCAGCTGGGAAGACAGCACTTCAATGCAAGAAAGATCTGAATGCTTCCATTGAAAATCCCTGTTTTGAAAGGAATTAATACACCTATTACAATGGTAGAGAAGATAGTATGAATTTATATGTTCAGCCTTCACCTTCTAGCACTTACTTGTTTTATCTGTCTTCCAGTGATACAAACTTTTCAGATGAGACATTTATTAAATTGTGAAGTGATAACAAAATGGATCTTTCTTTGTGTATTTCTTACTGGTTTGGTCTATTTTGTATGTAGAGAAAAGTTGGGGAAAGATGCTTTTCTCTAATTTAGCAGCTGTGTCTGCATTGGCATCATGATGACTCCTCCTTGGAGACTAGGCAAGAATTTCGCAGCCATGAGAGGAAAACACAAACAGGTGTTTTGCCTGTTCGTGAGAAGTGGGCATTTTTCTGTTGTACTGGGCAGTTGCATCAGTGTTATAGTCAAAACTATCTGATTTTCAAGGGCTGTCACAATTTTTCTGAACTTCTCAAGTACCCACATTGTAAAATAAGAGTAAATAACAAGTTGTTTCTGACTCTTAACTTCCATTTCCCAACTAAACCAATGGAAGCATTTAAATGAATGATAGGGCCATGAACTAAGCAAGGCCTGCCACACTGTGTTTTTTGGCCAGCTTGGGATTCCTAGAAGCTGTTCTGTTCCAAGTCAGAGCCTATTTTGGTTTCTCACTGTTGGATGCTTTATGGCAGGAGTTCTGAGCAAGTGCTTCCTAAACAGCTGCTCATACAACAACTACTGTGTATGGACAGACCAGAGTCGGCACTGCAAGTGTGTGACCCCTGACTAGTGTTTCAGTCACCCATTCAAGCAACAGATAAATACCAAACTAAAAATAGCAAGTCCAGGGCATAGGATAAGTATTTTCAGTCACCTACATAATAGGGCTCTTTTGAAAACTTGTTAAAACACAGGATACCAAGAAATTGATTTGATAAAAGAACCCCTAAGTAGTGTGTGTATGCATTTGTTTTACTTTTACAAAATTCCATTTAGCAGCTAATTAGAGGAAAACTTACTCTTCTTGATTCTTTGCAAATTATCTCCTTAGCTTTCATATAATAATAATAATACTGAATAAATAAATTTAAAAAAAAATTAACAAACCAAACTGAGAGGCAAAAATTCTTGAACAGAAGTGGGGAAAAAGAAAGTGAAAGGCTCTGTTATTTATCTTTATTGGCCAAGGCACCTGCACGAGCCTCCAGTGCTGTTTGTCATTGCAGGCTGCATCCAGCTCTGTACGAGTTACCTTCTTGCTGATGATGGGAGAATGCAGCCAGTGAAATGTGGCAGCCAGCCGAGCCATCTAAGTAAAAAGGCATGGTGTTCTGAAAGAACACAGAAAGTCTTCCTTCCAGCCAAGAAACTTGATGGGTGTGTTGGTGACCAACAATAGGCAGTGTGTCTTCTAGGCAAGCCCAGCCTCAACTGAGTTGGCAGAGTTTGAAGTGCAATAAAACTCAGTTTAGCTCTCCTAATACATTATTCTTTCAATAGCAGCTTTGTGGCCCTGCTAGCAAGCAGGATGGAGAACTGTGGAAATAGAGGAACCGAGGTTTCTTTTTCTGCATGCACACTTCTAGAGTATTTGAATGAGGTCACCATGGCATTCTCATATGGTCTAAATAAATATGAAGGTAACTCTGACAGTAGTGGTCACATTGGTGCAGAAATATACACTGAATTTTAATGGCTGGTTAGCCCATACTGATTAAAGAGAACCCCTGACTTTCACTTGAAAATCCCATTGCCACAACTCCTGGGTGTAGGTAGGCCAGAATCTACATTGAAACAGCTTGTGGAAATTATTATGCTTCATCTATTACAAGTTACTAACACAATAAAACTCTAGCTTCAAATTGATGTATCAATGATTTTTCAACTACTTGCTCCTTTGTTGTTTGCAAAATGGTACAATTTTTCCTTCAAAGCTTTGTTGGCATAACTAAGGCAGTTTAAATGTGATGTACAGCATCTCTCTATGGTGCAGCAGATCATAGTAGCAGGAGAGTGGTCCAGGTTTTCTATTGCTCACTTCAGAAAATCCACAGTTGCATAGTCTCTAGATTCAGTTGTCCTCTGATATTGGCCTTGCCTCCCTTTCAGCTGAGTAACTTCACTTCAGGAAGTGGTTTGGCAGTACTTGTATCTGTCTCACTGTGCTTTAATTTAACCTTCTCTTTCCCCTCTTTCAGCTGAATTTTGACACATGGCTGTCTTATTTTTCCTCCACCCCTTATACAGGGTAAAATGTCATGCTAACCATGTTGTGATGTAGAAGCTAACAGCTGACTTAAATTTAGTGCCTGTAGCTGTAAGAGTTTGTCCAGGGGAAATCACAGTTTGTTGCCATCATCTTTCTGCCCTCTAGGCTTCTAACTGAAGGAAAGGCAAAACTGCAGTGGTATCTGCAAAAACAGCAGCTGCCTCTGTGTTGAATGTTAGTGCAGGCAGGCTTGTGTTTTGGGGGAGGGTGAAGATATTCAGGGAAGCTGGGTGGAGGGACCTGCGGTCTGGATGTGGATGTCCTTTCCCTATCCTCTTTCACAGGAATTGCATTGAGGGATGATTTTATCTCTGCCCAAAACTCTAATCCCTCCATGCTGATAGAGGAACCCCATATGAAATAACAGCGCAACAGAACTGTGTCTTTTTGTATCAGCTAAGTGCCAGGATTGTGCTGTTGCCATTTTTGTGTACTTGTGTGCTACAGTAAAAACTTCAGGGTGCATTTACTGCTTTAGAAGGGCTGACTCTTTGAATGGAACTTGGAATTGGAATAACATCTGTCTACTTCATCTGCTCTACTGTCACTTGAGAGCCAAGAGGAAAGGCTGGTCTGTGGCAGTGCCAGCTTGAAACAAAGAACAATGGCTTACAGTGACTGAGCCAGCTTGAGTAATGAGATGGAAGAACTTGGCCTGAGTTGGTGCTCCTCCCCTACTTATTAAAAATATCAGTTTTTGCTAATCACTTTAATGAGGTTTGTAACTAGAATTTTAAGTTTTGTGTGTACAGCCATTGCTGTTAGTATATTTTTTGCTTACACTTGAACTCTGAAGCTGTAGCTGTACCTAACTCCTGGCACATACATGAACATTAAGATGCCCTTATACTTAAATGATACCCAGAGGTTTTAAAATTTGGTTTGTGCCATGTTTTTTCTTTATAACCGTTTCTAAGTAAGGAAGTGTTAGCTATTCTTGGCTATTGATAAGTAACACTAACATACAGGATTAGTGTCCCAGTTTGCCTAGGGTGATATCCTTGTACAGGGAATGTCCTGCTTGACATCATTCTGTTCTGTGTTCCTTCATCCTTCCCACCTCCCCAAACGAAACCCTTCAAACCTGTGACCTTCATGACTTATGCTTTCTAGGCAACTTGCAAGAGTACTGTTTGACAAGTTATATTTTCAGGTAATGTAACTCACAGAGGGAGCATGTGCCTGTTGTTTGACTGTATCAAATCTCTAAACTTGTCATTATGGGGACTGATTAAATCAAGACTTTTCATCCCTCTTTTGCCTTTAAGGGACATACTGCTTAAACTGATCTGCTACCTGTATGACAGGAAAAGACAAGATGGTGGTAGGTATGGAGGAGGCCGAGAATTCCTAAATCTGCCTTTTCAGGGTAGGTTGGCTAGGTTGCAGGATGGTCATGCTTTTCCAGTTGTCCAAGGAGCATAGTGGTATCTGTTTCAACATGTAATCCTGTGCTTTTTCTCATAGCGTATCTCTGGCTGGGAGCAACACACACCTAAGTTGCATACTGGCATGGATCTGGGATGCTGTTAGGCTACAGTTTAGACCTTGGAGCTTGAGAGTGCTCCTTGTTGTTCCCTGGGTTCAGACATGAGTCTCCAACAGATTTCCTTGTTGAGATTTCCTTGTAATGTGATATGCACTTCCTAATATAAGCTTCAGGCTGTTTGCCCACTTATCTACTTACCAAAATAGGGTGAATTGGCAGATGCAGACAGACTTTAGCTAGCTGTTTCTTTCTTCTCTGAGCCAGGTGGATGTGGGTAAGCTTTGGTCTGGAAATTTAATTGCTATGTTAATAGACTATGGCAGTTGAATGTACATGCTCTGCCAGCAGGGTTTATTCTCTTTGTCTGAAAGCTGCCCTAATCCAGATATATTTTCTGGACCATGCAGTATGTACACACTGGCTGAGCAAGCTGCAGTCCAGCTGTGCCTGCCTGTGTAGACACTACCTTTGTGTGTAAGTATCTGTCCGTCTTTTTCATCTTTTCTGCAGGTTTGTTCTACCCTATTCATTGCTGGACTTTATTGATTCCTCAGTAAGCTCCTCCTCTGCTTCACCACAAGGTGTGTAGTCCTCCTTGCAGAGCCCCATAATCATTGTTCTTGGCATTACTCTTGATTTAACGACTGGCAAATACACTTTTAAAATGTTAAACTTGTCCAAATTGAAATAATCTAACCTGAGGAGGTTCTCAGTATGTGCTTGCCTCAGATGGAATAGCTTGGAAAACTTTTTAGATAAGACTTCAGTTATTTCTGATGTTGAGACTAAAATCATGAGGAAAAGAAAAAGAGTGATTTTTCACATTGCTTGAGGACTTTGAACAGCTGAGTTGAAACTCTAGTATGTCCAATCTTGGAAATTTAGGAGGGACCAGATTTGCTGTGTGTCGGAGATGCCTATGGCCAGTTTATGAAAGTGTTCTCAGTTTAATCAAGCACCTCCCTTCCTCTTTCACTTGTACTTGTCATGTGCCTGAACTTGTTAAAGTTTGGCAATAAGCTCAAAGATTGTCATATGTGAACAAACTTGCTCTGTAGGGAGCTAGAAGCAACTGGGCTCTTGCAGTTCGTCTTGGCAGAGCGCCCTGGTCACAGTGCCTGGGAGCTGAATTGCTCCTTTTTCTGCTTGCAGCAGTCCTTTCTTTGGCTCTCAGTTGAAGGGAAAAGGTAGATTGGATGGATGTGGGAGCAATACCCCAAAAAGTAGACACAGAGGTAGTAGGATTTTGCAGGAATCAAGCTGTAAGAGTAAAAGCTGAGGGCTACATTTTTAAGAACAGGAGTAGAGGGCAATGTGTAACTGAGGACAGAAGTTAGACTGTTCTCCAGATTCAAGAACTGCATCTGGGTCTCAGAAGACTTTTTCATGCTCTACTAGCAACTTCAGGGGCCCTTGCTGTGTTTGCAAAGTGTTACCTCCCTCTAGTGGTGTGAATGCGAGGCTGTGCCCTGCTAGCTCCGGGGGTGAGGGTAGGTCGTATCTAAACCATAGAGATAAAACGCTGTCTCCTTGAGTTTTATCCAGCCGTTCGTACCATATTATGTAGCTGTGAGATACTGGGCGGCTTGCATAAGCCATTCTGTTGATAGGGGAGCACTTGGTGTCCCTCCTTTTCTATGTATTTAACTTAATCCGTATGATGTCAGGCTTGAAGATGGGTTCAGCACAGGAGAAAGTTTCTATTAAATGGCCACGCTGTCACAGATAAATTATGATTATTCAGAAACAGTAGGATCATTGACTCAAAATGAGTGGACAAATCTGGTAACTTTGCCTTGAATGTGTCTGCACTTTCATTTAATGAACAGGAGTGATGGAGGAAGGTAGACTTGCTGTTGGTGGGAGAGGCTGCTGCTCTGGTTAGAGCAGATTGGGTACAACACAGGTTTTTCTAGCTCTTAGTTGGAGCCAATACTAGATGGCATATGCTCAGGAGTGTAAGGCCTTGCAGTATGTGTTGCCTTTCAGATTGGTTGCTAATGAGATAAGTGCCTGATGAGGGAGAAAATAATACATACCTGCATGCTAAAGATTGTATCATACTGGGAGGATCATCCTAAATGTGCTCACTGATTATCAGCTGTACAAACTAATATTCACTGCTGCATGAACCACTTCACCAGGACCGACAGAAATGAGAGATAATTTTTTTCCACGTCTAACATTAGATCATCATGTCTGCTATGGCATTATTGCTGCAGATATTTCAGGATTGGAGAAAACATGCTGTAATGCAGTAATTGGGTTGTACCACTGAGGATTCTTGTTCCTACTGCAAGTTTCACAAACCCTGGCACTTTTGAGTCTCTTCCTCCTGTCTCCAGTATCCTTTCCTAATCTTCTTTTCCTCATACCAATCAGTAGACATGAGCAGTCATTTTGTCTTGCAAATAGCTTTATTTTACCTGTGTATTTTGACTTTCCACTTCATTATTCTTTTTTTTATTCTCACTTTTATCTACTTTTGCCCTGACCTAAAACAACTGAAGGCTTTTAAACAAGGAACACATGGGTTTCCCCTTTGTTTTTTATACAAATGACTATTTGGTCATATTCATTTACCTGGATTAAGTGTAATCCATTCATAATCCTGTCAGGTTACACATACAACCAACGATTTCTAGTCCTTGTAATTTATGACACTTTAATTTATCATCCTGAGACTTAAGTCATTGTCCTTTCATGTTGCTTCCAAACTCACTATACAAATTCTGGGTTTAACTTTTCTTGCTGCATTTAACTTCTCCTTTCTTTCCCAAATTTAAAATCTAAAGTAAACACCAAACAAGCCTATTTAATTATTTCCCTGCACTGCAAATGAGATGATGCACAGCAAATGGGCAGTGAGGATGTGGGGTAATAGGTTAATTTAAGAGTTGGATTTATAGGGGAAAGGTATCCATTGTGCCCTTTAAATTTTAAAGCCTCAGGTAAATGTTTAATTAGTAAATACTTGGAATGATGTCAGACCAGCTTTTGCTGTACTGGAAGTGCTGTCCTCAGGGTCAGCAGACTGGGGTGTGTAAGTGTTCTTCAAGATGCCCCTGCCAAATCTGTCCTTTGGCTTAAGCTGCTGTGGGAGCTGGTTTCAAAGGCTTTTTTCTGGTCTCACTAAAGGATGCTCACCTGTTTCTGTTCCTTTCACCACTGGGGCTGTGATCACCTCTGTCAGCTGGAGAGGCTGTAACAGGTTAAACTGCTACATCTATTTACAACATAATACACATCTGTGCCCCAGGTCTTTTGCCAGTAGCCTGCAAAGAGTTCATGCAACCTAAAGAGTCATGGACCTGTTTTTCAATGTAAGGTTGAATTTAACTTGCAAAAAATATCATGGAAACTAACTTTGATATTTTTTGACTTTGTAATACTGTAGCAAAAATCAGCTCATGGTCTGCCTTCATTGTTAATGCAAACTGATGAGGGTGCTAAAAAGCAGAGTGTCTATTCTTCCCCCAACCCCCCTTCGCCATGTGTTTCAATTCATGGATTGTATCTGCAACCCCCACAGCTCTTCTATTTTAGCTTTCCTGGGGGCTGCTACCTCTCAGCATGCTGCTTGTGGTTTCTTCCCCACCCCTGCCCCCCCTATCATCTGCTATTTGCATTACCTTGTTTGCTCTCATTGGAGCAGAATAAGGCAGTGTTTGGAGTTTTTTTTTTACAGCCTCATAACACTAACAAGACCCTCAAAATCCTACCTTTTGGCTATACACAGAATCTTTCAGGCTTGCCCCAGTGCAATCTGTAGCTGCTTAATTGTAGTAGGAGCAATCACATTTATCTCACCAATAAAATGTGTCAAACAGAAGACATGACTGTGTCTCCCTTCCCTCTGTCATTACAGCTGTTGTGAAGCCGTTAGGCTCCTGACCTAAGGGCATGCTTTTTATGCCTAACATAAAACTTGAGATCGTGCAGGCACAGTAGTTCAGATGGAGAAAAAATGCTTCAGTTTTTTTGTTCTTTCAGCCAAAAATAAGAGCAAGAGTTACGTTTTTGGGCATCCCTCTTCATTTATGTTGTGTATCAGAGTTCAAATCTTCTGTGAAGAAGATACATGTGATCTTTTACAGAAAATGTAACATAATCGAATGGCAGTATGTTAGACACAAAGTTCCTTGTTTCAGAAGTATTTCTGGTTTTTTTTGTTGTTGTTGTTTTTTTTTATGGCTTTCTATGATGTAGAGGAACTGTGTTACCTCTTACACCAAATTTTTGCTGGTATAGTTGCCCTCTGGACTGATGTAAGTCTGAACCTTGAAGATGTAGGAGGAAGCTGACTTGAAGAAGATAAGAGTGAAGGGGGATAGAAGCAAGGATTTCTCCCACTTAATTGATACCGATAAGAGTAAAACTAACCTTTCAGGAGCACTTAGCTTCAATGAAGTGTGATCACAAAAAAAATTATATACCTTACAGACAGTTCCCCCTCACTGTTGCTTTCCAGCGTTGTTTCCGTTTGGCAGAATGCTGCTCCAACAGACAAGAGTT
>NW_020955504.1:61608-83547 GCF_003031625.1 Empidonax traillii
GCAAGGATTTCTCCCACTTAATTGATACCGATAAGAGTAAAACTAACCTTTCAGGAGCACTTAGCTTCAATGAAGTGTGATCACAAAAAAAATTATATACCTTACAGACAGTTCCCCCTCACTGTTGCTTTCCAGCGTTGTTTCCGTTTGGCAGAATGCTGCTCCAACAGACAAGAGTTCAAAATGTGTATCTGACAAAATATTTAGTGTGCTGAACAGCACTTCTGAATGCAGACAGGTGCCCAATTAGCATTTACACAGGTCAATGAATGTGTATTTTGATAAGTTTGCAGTATTAACAGTAACTCCAGGCGCCTTGTCTTACCAGTATTTAAGATGAGCTGCTTAGATAAAATGTTCAGCAGGTTTACTATCTATTTGGGGAATTTCTGGTTCTTGGTGTGATATGCTAATTAGCGTAGAGTTGGGATAGTAAGCTACTAAGTATACCACTTAGCTGTGGAGTAATCTTTATCCTTTCAAATTCTAATGGGTTTTGCTGAATATCTTTATAGTATGTGGAAGACTTATTTCCTCTTCTCCTTGTTGTTTAAATTGCTAATGAGTCTGTAGCATTAGGTTAGAAACTCCCTTTTTGCCAGATTGCATTACAATAACTAAGTATCTTTGATTCATCTCAGCAAATGTCCCTGCTTCCTTTCTAAACCTGCTAGCTGGGCAAAGAATGTTCTTTGTGTATTTTTGTCCACTGAGTCTAACTGCCTGTGCAACTGCACTATCACATTCCTGCACACTTTCCTTCAGAGATGGGGAGCAGGGAACTTAAATCATCCCACTTCTGTCCTTCCTCCTCACACTCAAAAAGATGTTGAACAGTTGGCATTTTAGCTGGAGTTTCTGACTTCATGCTCCACTGCAGACACTGAAATCTGAGCTCTTCTGATAGGACATTTAGGTCATCCTTGTAAGCCAGCTTTAAGCAAGGGAGATCTTCCACAGTGTTAACAAAATAAGCAGTTCAATCAAGAATGCCTTCAAAGCAATTTTGTGCCTTGCTGCAGCTGTTATCTACTTCCCCTTCCTTGACTTCTTCATCCTCTTGTGCAGTACTGTGAGAATAGCATGACCTGTGCTGCTGGGCATGAGTTAGTAACACAGCTCCTGGCTGTGAGCGAAGGGTGGCTTGAGAGCCATCACCTCCTGTGTGGTTGAGGCTTGGGAGTCAGGAATCAAGCCACCATCCCTTACTGATTTCCTTGTCTGGCTCCAGGAAGATGGGTTTGTGTGCTATCACTATGCTGGTTTTGAGGTTAGTTAAAGGAGAGATCTATGAACTAAGTGGATATTTTTTCTTTTCAGGAAGAAGAGATGCCAGAAGTAGAAATTGACATTGATGACCTTCTTGATGCAGCTAATGAAGAGGAGAGAGCTCTCAAATTACAGGTAATATTATTTTATAATTTTAAATCAGAACGGGGCTGAAGTAATGCATTTAGATCCATATCTTGTGTTTGATTGAATTCACTGTAAGTGTAGAATTAGAACTGAGAGATTCTTAGGTCTGAGCTTACCATAGACTGTTCAAAGGTAATCAACATCCTTGTAGATGAAAAATTTCTGGAAGATAGGTGATAACAGGAGTAAATAAAAGTTCAAAGAATCCAGTATTATAGGGAAATATGCTAAGCTATATAAGCCTCATTCTAATTTGTACAAGTATAAGAAAATAAAGAACAGAAAACTTAGAACAGTCACACAGAAAAGCTATATGGCTGAGATTCAGTTATAATGGCCAGATAGTTTCTTTCAGCAGCAGAAACATATAAAGATGTGTATACAGATCAGAAATCTTCCTTTGTCCGTAGACTATTGGCAATTATTTCTCTGTCTCTGCTAGCTAGAAATTGGAACCCATCAAGCTACCTTGGAGTAACCTGTCAAAAAGCTTGAGGAAAGGTAAGATGGTCAGGAACAGGAATTAATAGGGAAATTCAAAAGGGTCTGCTGAAATGAAACAGTTCAAAACAGCTGTCTAATTCTTTGAATCCTCTATGAGGTAGAAGCTAATGAAAGGAAGAATGAGGGGGAGAAAAAAAGAAATAAAATTGTCTTAATATCTATCTATTTATATCTATCTATCCATCTATCTAAATCAAGGTGTAAAACCAATATGAAAAGGCTCTGTTTATAATCTTTTCAGACACATTATTAAAAGGAAAACTGCTCCAGGGTCATGTTTTGCCCTCAGCTGCTTCTGGGAGGTGACTAATGTGGTGCTTAGATGCAGCTCATCTGATTTTAGTGCATGTTGGCACCCTTTTCTCAGTGCCACTGGCCAGCCACAGAGACGTTGGGCATGGCCCTGGGCTGTTTACTGAGAATTCATTAATAGCTTTGCTGCTTCTGCCTAAACTTGCTGCAGCAGCATCCCTGCTAGGATTAACTGTCTGTGCTTCTGCGTTACAAAGACTCTGGTGCCCTCACAGAATGCCTTTCACATTTCTGTTACTGGAAGAAATGTTCTTGGATTGTCCTTTTTTTTTTTTTTTTTTTTTTGGAGAGAAAGAGAGGGGTTTTATAACTTCCTACCTAGAGGAAGAAGCCATTGCTTCTCTCCTGTTGCAAATCATTCTGATCCAGCTAGAGTGCAAAGATAACTTGCTATAACACTTGCTTTTTAGTAGCATCTTCATTCAGTCATTCCTGGTTCTTGCTCCTTTTCTTCCCCCCCCTGTCTTGTCAGGTTTCATACTGTGACTTGTTTATGTTCACTGTTATTCGCTATGGGAACTGACGCTTTCATATTTTGCTTCTAGGAAACTCTTGTAGATTGCTACAAACCAACAGAGGTAAAAGACTTTTCTTAAATACTATTCACGTGTGGAAACTGTAGCTATGTTCAAGATAAAGTAACTCTATTTTTATACTTATGGTAAAGTAATTAGAGGAATGTTAATTGATAGCTGATGGACTTTAGGCTTTATATGCTGGAAATGTTTGTGCCCTGTCCCTTAGCTACAGTAGGAACATGATTCTGCTGTGTGAGGGAACTGCTGGTCATTCCAGCTTAAGTATCAATATTGTCTTCTGTAATGTCCATATTGACTATACTGATGCTTAAAGCTGTCATGTGATAGGGAAACTAAACAGTTCTCATCAGATGGTTAAAATATTTGCGTGATAGACTGTAGTCTTCAATCTGAAAGCATTTAATTTTATCTCTGACAGTAAAATTGTTTATTCTGAGAACTGTTATGCAGATATGCAGCTTGGTTAATTGTATTTGTGAATGGACTTGAAAAGAATTGTGGGATAATCTGAATTAGCAAGATTTAGTTACTCAGCTTTCAACTTGCATATCTATTAATGTGTCCAGTGCCAATATAGCCTACTTCTCGTATAGTAATATGTGCTTACTAGGAAGAGTAAATATTGTAAAAAAAACCTTGGACTCACTGATAAGAAAAAAAAACTAGTCAAAAGTCTAGGTCACAGGTCAGTTTCTTGGTTCCATTTATAAGGTCAGTGCTTTCCCAGAAGTGGCAGCTGCTGCACAGTATTTATTAGAGGTGGTGGCTTACAGGATTCCCCTAATCAGAGACCTTTCAGCTGTGCGGGACTAGAAGCCAGGTGTTGGGTTCTTGAAACAAGGCTTGCAGAGAGGCTGGTTCTTTTGTAATACCTGCATCTGTTACCACATGAAGTACTGAGGCTTAAGGATAGTCTGTCAGGACTGTCAGGAAGAACCACTGGGTGGTTGAATAGGCACTTCCCAGTCCATCAGATACTTTCTTCCGGGCTTTTCCATTTTTATTGATTCCTGTGGCAGATTGGGGAAATTCTCCGTAATTGTTATTATAGTTGCTGCTACAAACTTTTTGACAGGGAAGAGAATTGACCTGGAAAGACTTACATGACAACACTTGTGTGGCTTGATCTGTGTTGTCCTTGGTTTCTTTACAGCAGGTAACACACAATCTTCCATTGTGGGATGCCATAATACCAAGTCTTCAGATGTCTCACTGTAGTAATGCTACACTACAGATGACCCCTGTCAGCCTCCTCCAGCCTTTTCTAAGCACATGCAATTGAACCTTGGTGGCTCTTCTTAAGATAGGTGTGAAGACTGATACGGCATGTGGAGCCTGACATGGCTCTTCTCTCAGGCTAGAGAGAAAAAGCCAGAGTCGTGACCAGGTGGTAGGAATAGGCTGCCAAGAGTTTAGCAGTCATTCAATACTGTGTATGTGAAGGCAGATGAAGAAGGCAGGGACTCAAATAATTACTCTTCTTCCTTCTTCAATGAACGTATAAGCTGAAACTTGACACATTGCAAGGGCACATTTCAGGGAGCTGATAAGGGTGCATGACAGATATTAGTGAGTTTTCTGCTGGAAACCTTGCCATGCTGGCAAAATTAAGATGGCATGGCAGTGCACAGGAAAAAACATCCTGGACACATGTGCTTGACTGCTCTCAAGGCACTTGGATGAGGGTGAGATTTTAATACTGAAGTGGTGACTTGTGTCTTCAGTCATCTGCTAAAGGAATGGAGGCAGTTCCCTTATCTGGGAGAATATTTGTCTTCCTTGACAATCTTTCGAGACAGCCAAGTTGAGTGGAGTACTTAATCCACTCTTCTGTTAGGATAATTGCCAAAATGAGTGTCACTTCCCAGCACTGTTTTCAAAGCAGCAGCTTTTCTTCATCTATGGCATGTAATACTGCATGACTGCTAACTAAGGCCACATAAAAATAGAGATTTTTAACATGCCATGTGTGGACTAAGAACAGCCTTTAAGTTGGCTTAAAATTGCTATATGAGGATCTACACTTCATCTAGAAAATCTGCAGTCCTTTTATATTTGCAGACCATTCAAAACTATTAAGGTAGTTGGCTTGTGAAAGGATTTTTAGAAGATTTGTGGAGAATGGATATGAGCTGATGGAATTTATTCTGACCAATCAGGATATCATCATATCATCAAGAGTAATACAGTTTGCAAAAGGCAGTAATTCCTAACTGGGGAAAAAGTTATATAATATGATGCCTCTGCTATTCAAACATAAAGAAAAATAGTGCAGGCAGAAAGCTTAATAACTTGAAGCTCTTATCCCATCTGTTAAAAAAAAAACTCTCCGAACATGCAAATGTGCATTTTGGGTCAGTTTTGCTCAGTGCCTTCCATTTAGACTAAAAGTTTAGGAAAGACTGAGGGATTTTTGCATGTACTCTGGAATGACTTGTCATCAGAGGAAATGTAGTTAACCAGGTCACTTGAAAGATGGAAGGAACTCTGAGCCTCTTTAATAATTTGGTCAAATATAGTAGCTGGCTGTAAGTTGGGAGGAACTGTTATGAAACCTTTCTTCTAATGGAAATATAGATAGTCTGTTGAACGTGCTCTAAAATGTTAAAAGCTTTTCTAAGGTAGTAGTTATGGCTGTTTTAATTTGTATGGAAATATGCTTAATGTGGGAACTCCATGTAACAAGTCATGCACACTAACTTAAGGGGTATGTTATCTGCTAAATCAGTGCCATAACCAAATTTTGGATCTGAACTTTCATGGCTGAAGAGTAGCAGGGAGCAGCATCCTCCTCCTGCATCATCGGTGTGCCAGAGCAGCCAGTTCTTCATTCAGTCCCTTTGTCAAGTTGCTGTCTCAGTTCTGTCTATATGATGGAGAATCTTAACGTAGATCACAGGGAATTTCAACTCTCATGTTAGCAGTGAATGTAACAAAGAAATTTAAATATAATCTGCAATCCTGATGATAAGGTTTAGATACTTGACAGTAGACTTCTATTTAGGATAGGAAGACTATTGTGGCTGTGAAATCAATGAGGTTTTTTCAAGATATATGCTTTGAAGAAGGCTGACTAAATCTGTGTTACTATATCTCTGGTATTGTTAGCAGCAAAACCACTCATTTACACTGGGCATTGCAGAAGATCTAAAATGTTTGTGGTCGATGTGAATTAGAGCTTCCCCTGGTGGGACTGCCAAAGAGATGACAGAAGAAATGGCAAGTAAACTCTTAAACTACTATGGAAGAGAAATCCAATGAGTGGGCAATTTTTATCCTTACTTACTCCAAAAGATGCAGCTGAGCTACACAATGGCTGCAGATGATGAATGTTTTAAGAGAACTGGATAAATTAGATTTGTGGTTTATTTGATTCTTTCTTTTCTCATAGAAATATGCAAAGCTTCAGATTGATTGGCCAGGAGATCTCTCTCATTCAGTCAAGATTAAATCTATCCTGACCATTTTCTTAGTACGAAACTCAGTGCAGAATGAGAGAAATAGGAGATGAAGTTGCATTGCTGGGAACTTTGACTTAATGATTTTCAATAAGATTTGCCAACAAACTATGTTGAATTGTTGTGCATATTTTCTGGAAAACTTAAGCAAAGATTTAAGTCACTGACTACTCATTTACTATTTCAGCAGCTTTTAAAACTTCATTTTTAAAAATATAGAGATGCATTTGCTTAACTATGTATTTTGCAAAGTTTAATTCCTAACTGGAGCAAATGACAGGCTTGTGATGCAGCTTGCAAGAGTGGTCTAGGCACTGTGGATTTAAAACTGAAAACTGTTTTGTTCAAACAATATATGTATTTGGTATGCAGGCATTAGTAGAAAGCTCAGTGTTCCTGAAAGAGAACCTCAAAACTTTTGAAGGATTGTACATTTATTTTGGTACTACTATGTAATGAATTATTTCAAGTTGTTGTTACTACTTGTTTTTTCTACATAATTGCAAGGCAGCAATATGTAGCATAGCCATTTGAAACACTAGTCACTATAGATGTGTCCTAAAGCCTCAGTGCAGTGTGCAGCCTTACATCTGCGTGAGCCTAGGAACTCATAGACATGTATTGCAGGGCAGCTGATGGGGTAGTAAATTATTAAGTCACAGTAACTGTATTATGTGCCCATATTGTTTGAAATCACATAGGACAATTTGTAGAGAAAAAAGGTTAAGAATCATGCATATTTAAAAGCAATGCAGATGGAGGCATTTCTAGTAAAACATGATTTCTTGTTCATCCATTTGATCACTGAATTCAGTAAACAAACTCTTTATGTGGCTGCTGAGATCTGCCCTATACCGTACTACAGTGTTGGAAGGATTTAATCTTTCGTGTTTTCATTTCTGCAAGTACTCCTGAATACAACTAATAAATACCCATAGCAGTATTCCTTCAAGAATACAGGAAGAGCATACAGTGACTTGGCAAGAATAAGCTGTACTTGTTTACATGCCGCCAAATTGGAGAATAACTGGGCTGCAGGTCTTTACCATGGCTAAGCATTGTGATATGTAGTTAGTGCCTTGTACAGGGCTCAGTGAGAACCTAAATTGCTGCATATTGTTGTCCTCTGGACACTAATAGTGCTGTGGCCTCATTGGAGAGGGTGTATTGAGGCAGCCTCTGGTCCTGTTCTCTCACAACATCTCTGCCTCGTCAGTTCTCTTCTTTCTGTACCACTGGCTTCAGGTTTGAGCCTGTGTGGAAGGGAAGGTGTTTGGCAGTAGGACGGTTAGAGTTCCCTCTTTTTCCTCCTTCTTCCCCCCCACCCCGCCACCCCCTTTTCACATTCAGATGGCGCTGCTTTTTTTTTTTTTTTTTTTTTTTTTTTTTTTTTTTTTTTTTTTTTTTTTTTTTTTTTTTTTTTTTTTTTTTTTTTTTTTTTTTTTTTTTTTTTTTTTTTTTTTTTTTTTTTTTTTTTGTAATTATTTAATTTCTTCCACGGGTAGCTGTGGGATTGCTCTCCAGGCTGACTTTAGTTTTTACATCCAACCAATCAGGCTGTCTCCAAGAAATAGCCTTGCGCAAACAGTTAAGGAAATCTTGATTTTTGACTTGGCTGCAGGGAAGCAAAGCTGTGAAGGAAAGCTGACTTAGGATTCATTTCATGCTCTAGTGAAGCAGGTGGACTAGAAACTCTAAATTTTAGTCTAAGAACTAGTCCTACTACATGTGTACTGTTTCTGGAAGAGAAATCTGGAGAGACAGAGTCTAATTAGTTTCCAGAATTAATTGGAAGACTTGAATAGAAAGCCTAGAATTCATTTTTGGGCAAATGACCTCATTAAAACAATGAGTCACACCACCAAAGCAGAGAGGTGATTTCCTCCCCTTTCCTGATTTATCATTTCACCTTTGTTTGCCATCTTTTGTTTGCTTTTTTGTTTAGTTTTTTTTTTTCCCCCTAAGGCTGAATATAGATGAGTTCAAATGAACTGTAGATTTAGTCTCTGTCTCTCATTTAAATTTGCCTTTAGAATTAGAAATATGTCTTCTAGAAATAATATAGTATTATAAATTAACAGGATTCTCAGTACTTGTAACAAGGATGTCTCTTTGTAGAATATCTGCAAAAATAATTTAAACCAAGTTTGTGTAAATTTTTGCTTGTTTAAAAATTTTTTATTTTTTATTTACTAATGCACAAAATGCTGTTATGGGATTTTTCTTCTGTTAAAAGTGGATGTAGCCTGTGTATTCCTGGCTGTAACTCTCCAAAGAATAATTAATAAGTTCTTGAATCTTTAGCTGAGTTATTCTTATACGTTTCTCAACTCTGTGAATTAAATCAGTGTAATAGGTAGATAATTCAATCTGTGTTACAGGACTACTTTTAACATAGATTTGTACATGATCAGCTTTCAGATGCTAAATTTCAGCATATCTCGTTAGAAGGGATTTCAATAAAATGCTCTGTGTAAAATGATTTTTGTGTACGAGGTGGAGACAGATGTCTATATTAACCCTTGACTCAAATGGCCACAAGAAACAAAACTGACATTTCTGAGTGATGACTAAAGGAAAAAAAAGAAGGGTATTACTGTCATAAAGCAGAGTTAGTTATAAAGGGAAGGCTTATTGGAATGCTGTGAAGTCTCCTTTCCTGCCTCCATAAGGGAAAGTGTACATCTTTTCTAGAATGCTGCCTTTCCCTGATGGGGAGCTGCAAAGCAGGAAAGGCAGAGGCGCACCAGAGCAGAGCAGAGCTGTGTTAGTGACAGGCAGCTCCATGCAAGTGTCAGATGCAAAATGATACTTAAATTAGAAATGTGCTGACCTAGTGCTGTGGTTTGTGCATCCATGGGATGTGCACAACAGCCCTACTGCATTATCCAAAATGTCTGCCACATACAAAATGCTCTTGTTGGGTTTTACAGTTTCATACTGCAGACCCTTATTTCAAGAAAAAATAGCTCCTGAAGGGTAAAGCATCGTAAATTATTATATGAACTTTTTCAAATGAATGCTTCCTCTGCCTTAAGAATAGCTGCAGTTACCTCAGATCTGCTAAGGGCTTGTCCCTACAGTGTGGTTAATTTTGGCAGCCCTAAGAAGTTTCCAGATGGTGTTCAAACTTGCCTGAAAACTTCAAGCAAGTATCTTGTTTTGCAAAAGAAGACGCTTGTGATACTTCTTCAAAATATAAGGGGAGGAATTCCTCTCTTGCTTTAATGTCATATTGAAAAGCAACTGACCTGTGGCTGTGTTTCATATCTAAGGGAGACTTGCTCCAAACTCCCCCAAGAGAAAATGGGCAGAGAAATGGCAGTACCATAGATGTCCCTGATCACTCTGCATATGCCCCTTCCTGTAAGGCTCTTACTTTGAACTTCTTTGAAGCTGTTGGACAGTTTCCAGATGCAGTGCCTTGTTGCTGCCTTGATGGTGAATGAAGGTGATATAGAGTATTTGTGACTTGAACAGAAAATTAAGTTTTTCAAAGGGAAGAACTGCACTTCCACCCATTCCTTCCCAAAGCTGTCTTACTCTGATGTTTTGGCATAGGAGTATAGGAGTTTTTTTCATGGAAAGAGCTGTTGAAAGTCAATAATAATGGCCTTAATCCCAAGTAAAAATCTTTTAAGATAATTTTAGGGTCTTTATTTCTATAATGATTTTACTGCAGGGCTTTATTTAAGTTTGGTAGTAAAAAATCCTAAAGTGTGTTTATATGTTTCAAGCAGCAGCATGCCACGTAGTTTTGCATTATCTATCAGGTCTTTACAATGATCAAGTGTTGACAGAACCAATGCAAAGTGCATTGAAAACTGTGAACTTTCAGAGTAAGCATGTCTTCCTCATTTTTCTGATTTTCTGAGTGGAAAAGTACTGGACTCTGACAAGTTTAGAGTAGACATTGCAGTGGCTTATGCCTACGTGAAAAAACATGATTTCTGGAGGGTAGAGGGGGAGGATTTGGAGTCTTAAAAAATCTGTTTTTCTGGTCATCCTTTTAGGCTGTCTATCCAGGTGGGAAACGTGGTATTGATATACGCAGATATATTCTTGAACTGGCCTTGGCTTAATTCAGGGGTGGAGGCCAGAATATCAAAGGTTCTTAGTGAGTGTTTGTAGACCACAGTGATGTGTATGCTGCGCTGCCTTTGCTGCTGTTGGTTTCAGCCACAGGTAGTGTTGGTGCTGTGATAACCATGGTGCAACAGCATATGCAGCTCACTATAAAGATGCGTAAAAGGTCAGGAAAGGAAATTGGTTTCTTGGGATGATACCTGCCAGTGTTGTGGTTCTGCTAGAAAAACCTGGCATATTTCTCAAGTTAAAATACACGTTTACAGAGACTTTCCTTATGCAAAGTGTAGTACCTGGTTAATATATGTTTCTGTGTGAGTTTTTTTGAGAGGTACTGTGTTGTCTTTTAGGTGATAACTTTGTTCACTGGAATTTTTAGCTTCAAGCATTCAGAGAGGAAGTCATGCTTTTTATTGTTTCATAGAATTATAGAATGATCTGGGTTGGAAGGCACCTTAGAGAGCAACTAGTTTGACCCCCTGCCAAGGGCAGGGACAACTTCCACTAGACCTGGTTGCTAAAAGTCCTATCCAACCTGGCTTTTCACGTAACCTGAATGACAAAATCTATAATTACATTCCATGTTTATAGCTAACAGCTTTCTTATACAGTACTGTGGGTAAACATTATTTTCCCAGTGTGACAGTAAGATGATTTAGCTTTTAATGCATCTGCAGTTACCATAAGAAATGGTATACCAGAAAAACTTCAGATAATGATGCAACTCTGTAAGCTTCTGTTGTCACACAGACTGAATTGGTTTGGTTTGAGTTTTTTTTGGGGGGGTGGGGGTGGATTTGGTTGATTGGTTGGTTTTTTGTGTAGTGTTTTGCTTTGGGGTTTGTTTTTGTTTTTGTTTTGTTTTGTTTTTTTTTTTTGTTTGTTTGTTTGGTTTGGAGTTTTTTTAGGGTTAGGGTTTTTTTTCCAGAGTACTATCATTCACTTAGCTCTGCAACCGGTTCCATCCGTCATAAGCCAGTGGTGCTACCTCTGGCTCCTTGTTCCTGCCTTGCCTCACTAAGCGTTAGTGTGGGCTGAGTGTTCAGTCTGCTCAGAGGGCTGAGCCAGCTTGGAAAGTAGCAGGCAAAGAGGAAAAACAGCTGCATTTTTAGCCATATCTTCTTTCTGTTACAGCTGAGTATGCAGCCAACCAAAATGCTAGTGCCGGCACGTAGAGTGGTGAGAGAAACACCTCTTTTGGCAGGAGTGCTGATTTCTGTGCAGGCTTAAGTTGTGAAAGTTGGCTTTGACTGTTTGCATTGTATCCAGCCATAGATTTTGCTCCATTCAATAGCTGGTAGATCACCCTGTGTGGTAAAAGCCTGAAAGATGGCTAACAACTGAGCCAGCACACTCACAAGGAAAAGCTAGTCGTTCACAGCTCTGCTGGGTGATGAGGACATGCTTATAAGGTTTCTGATGATCAGGCCAGAGAAATTCTAGCTTAGCAGTAAAAGCTTAAATAAAAATGTGTAGTTTGCTTTCTAAAAATTCTCAATCATGGTATTATGGAATCATTAAAATTACTCATTTTCTATTTTTTTCCCTAGGAATTTATCAAAGAGCTGCTAACTCGGATAAGAGGAATGAGGAAACTCAGTCCCCCTCAAAAGAAGAGTATATAAATAACTTGAAGTAGTAGCACTCTGTAAAAGACATGGCAAGGGAAATGGGACTTTGAATACAAGACCTTTATTAAAATAATTGTCTTTCTCCACAACTTCTTTGATTTATTCAGTTTTGACTCAAGGAATTTCTTTTGTGTGTTTTAAGGGTTCTTTTTAAAGTGTCAAATTTTTTTTATCAAAAATATCAACAATTTGGATGCTGCTCAACTTCCAGCTGAGGATTACTGAAGCAAGTGAAGAATCCAAGAGTTAGTGATGAGGGGCAGCAAGCCTACATGTTGAATCAGAAGATCTTGTAAATTTACAGAGCTAGGGGACTTCTCCTTGCAACTAGTTGGATAACGTTTCTTAAGTTGGTTGTACATTTAACTCATGGATGTCAAGTTTATTGTGCTTGTCTGTACATAAATTTTAAAGTGGGTTGTGAATACTGTTTCACATGGATGGAAGGAAAAGTTTGTTATAGTAAATTATTTAAATGGTGGTTATCGCGAATTTGCTACCAGAAGGTACCAATTTAGATTACTGAAGTAAGTGCTGCCATTTTTCTAAATACCCTTAAAGCAGCTCAGTGAAGAATTTTATCATATTTCCTTGTTCAGACTGCAGCAGATGAAAATTGGGAATTGGAGCTGTGCTGACCTGTACTGAATATGGGCCTGCAGTGATATCTAGAGAAATGTCTATCACCATTTAAAAGCTGCTTCAAACTGGGGGAAAGGCAGTGATACCAAATTGAATTGCAAGTACTGTACTGCATTGAATGATGTAGTCTTAATCAAATGCAGATTCCTCTCTTATAAAGGTACACAAAGAATAATATAGTCTTTGTTTATAGCTCTGCCCTGAGAAGTGGGGAGACTTCTAAACTTTGGTTCTCTTACTTGTAAAAGCAAGAGCAGACAGAGATCCCTGCTCCCTTCTGAAAAATGTCCTAACTGGAATGTTCAATAAGCTACCATTTACTGGTAGGTGACACTAGTCAGACATTTTATATCAAGGGTGCTCCGAACATATTTTATTTTTCAAAAGAAGTACATGTTTGTGAATTTTATGTATACTGGCAAGCTTTTTTAATGTATTTAATTTTGTAATGTTTACCGATGATTTTATTTACCAGATATTTACTCAAATAAATGGAACAACTTGTGACTTGTTACATGTACACTTTACAAGACTACTGTTGCTGAGTAGGTTTGTAAATGGAATTGCTTGTCAAAAAGAGAAATCTGTGAGGTGGTAAGTACATGGGAACCCAGCTGTATTGACCCTTACTGGCTTTTACTGTGCCCAGTATCACTCAGACTCCTGTAATGTGGTGCACAGCTTCACTTTTGAAACTCTACTGCAGATGAGGCCTTCCTTTCCTGTGCCTCAAGGGATATGAAACAGGGTGGGGAAAAAAGCTTGGAAATTCTTTCAAATAAATGCTGGTAAGTTCAAGTAGTTTTCTTCTGTCCACCAAAGGTGAGTGTAGGGGAGGGCTTACATGCTGTGGCTCTCAGTTGTCTACTGAAGCTATGGCAGAAGGGGGCCTTTCAGCTGGAGGCACTCTACCTTTCTTCCATTATGTACCTTTCTGAGTTCTCAAGAAATTCCAGCAGCCCTCAGAAAAGGCTTGCCTGCAGCGTTTTAAATTTAAATCTCATGTTTTGCTGAAGCTGTAGTTTAGCTCTGGATTCCTAAGGAGTCACTGAGCAAATTTTTTTGAAATTGTGAAATGAAACTGGTGCTTCAGGGAAATTGAAGGGAGCTTGTGAATTCATCTGTTTTTGTGTTGGTGTATCCAGTTACTGTTGTCAACATTATCAGTGAGATGTCTTTGATTCTGAAAGAGGCCCATATGAATCATGTGTCTTGCCACAGGAAGACTGTCTCTCTTTGGTCTGTGCTCCTTGCAGAGGATCTCATGTAGCTAGATCTAAATGACCAAATAAACATCATCCTTTGAAGGAGGGAATGTTACAGAAAAAGCTTCTTTAACTGCTGAGGTAAGGGACCTTTTGTTAGATTTTCACTCAACTCTGGAGGCAGGAATCAGTGGTGTTAGTAAAGAAGTCTTACTTACTAGCAAGCCTGATGTTTGAGTGGGCAGGTGCTTTTGCTGGAAAACCTCTTGGTTTGTAAACCATTGAGAGCCTTTTTTGAAATCCCAGGTTTAGTATGGCCAAAAGTGGGAAAAACCTTTTGATTTGAGACCTGTTGGCAACTCTCAAATTTAGAGTTTGGAGCTGGAGTCTGAACTGTCTGCTTATGGGTACTGTTCCTGGACTCATAAATTTATTAACATGCATTTAATACATGGATGAAAAAACTAAGAGCATGTAATATACCTTTTGAAGTTCTGAGGTGGTTACAGCTGCTTACATTTTGAAGGTGGTATTTAGAAACAACCCAAAGTATGAAAAATAAGGGTTCTAGCAATTTCAACGTCCACAAATGCATTTTGTGACTTCACTAACAATTCCATATATAACTTTTTTTCCTTTATAATAATGATGTGCAAAATCAGAAATGTGAAATAATTGCAACTGCACCAGTTCTTTGCTTTCCTACAGCAAAGTACTGTCCACAAATATTTTTTCTTTCCTGTTGTTTGACTAAAAGCTGCCCACCCAACTCTAGGCATGACACATTTGTGTCTTTTGTCCTACTCATCTTGCACTGAAGTAGCAGTGGAAAGAAACAGTCTACCCCTTCTAAAACAGTAGGTTTGATGGTACACTTAGAAGTGGTTAAGACTGGGACAGCACTTACTATTTTCTTGCCTTATGTAGATGGGTCAAGTCACTTCTGTGAAGGGTTTCATCTCCTCCAGCTCCACGGATTTTGCTGTCTTACAAGTGTCAGTGAACGAAACCAAGCTCTAAATAGCTTTTGTTTGCAGCTGGCCTGATTTTCCTGGGGACTTAAGGGGTCTCATTCTTGCTAATTTTTACTTAATGGAAATACTCTTGGCCTTGGTGTAAGTGAGGGAAGAATTGACCCATTCACTAAAGATTTAATTGTGCTTTATGTCTTTATACTGTGTGGGTGTTCTTGGCTTTGGGGCAATATTCAAGGGGCATATCAATAGCACACTGTTACTGAAACAACTTGAAATTACATCTTACAGCCCAGGCTCTTCTCTGCCTTGGCTGGAGAGCTTTCATGAGAAGGGCCAAGTCTGGCTGCAATGAGAGCTTCCTCTGGGCTTTTTAAGTGAAATGAATGAATGAAAGTAACTAACGTTCCTCCTTATAAATATGTAGTGAAGCTGAGGTTTTTGTTTTGGAATTGAAGTGCCTCTCCAGTGTGTAAAAATCTCCTGCAAGAGCGTGTGTTCCTGGGGTCTGGTTCATGGCATAATTAGCCTTTGCATGTGTTACAGCAGGAGCTGACAGTGTGATGTCTCCCATGGTTGCTCTTCTAGTTGGCTTGGAAGGAAGAGGAAAGTGCTTGTAATGATATTTAGTGTGCCTTAAGAGTCTGCAGTGACCGGGTAGCGTATTCCTGTGGTACAGAAGGAGATGAGCCATTCATCTGCCAGCCTTGCTTTTGTTCCTTCACCCCAACAGTGGGGTTTACTCCTGAAGTTGTCATGCATGCAGGGAACATGAGTGAATATGTCGAAGGGAGAGTTTTTCTATTCTCCAAGAACATGACCAAGAAAATTGAGAGCAAAATATCTGCTCTGCTTGTGCACTTCAAAGTCTTTGACAAAAAGTCTTACTAAGAGTTTCTGGTACTTTATGCTCTTAGGTATAATAGTGTATGTGAAATAGAAATTACTGAGCGATCTATTTCTATGATGATTTTTTAGATTTAAGACAGTTTTAATGTAAGCCTGCACCTCCATGGTAAAAAAAAAAAAATTACATGGGCCACATCAGTGGAGGGCCTGTTTGCTTGGACACTAGAAGAAAATACAGGTCTCATGCTAAACAAACAGCTGAACTTAAAACTCTGGTGAAATGCTGCAACAAAAGTACAAATTGCTTTTTGGCTGCATAAGATTCGTCATTGCCAGCATCATGCACAGGTGGTAAACAGGTACTGAATAACTGTGTGCAATGCTTTTTAAGGGTGTTGAGATTTAGGGAGGAAGTCGGAAAAGAAATCAAATGTTGGGAAATCCAGGAAAAAATCACTAAGAAAATAATCTGTCACGTGTTTAGCTGTTAAGAATGCAGAGGAGTCTTGCTTTGCTGCATGTATTTCTGTATGGGAAGAAAATGAGAGATGAGTGTTTTCATGCATTGGAGAGAAGCATAAGGAGGAGGAATACCTGGAAGATAAAGGAAAGAAAACTGAAGTGTGGAAGAAGATAGAGCATCTTGATGGTATTTGGTGAGGAGCCCTTTGAGCTTGCTACCTTGGGAATAGGTGAGATTGACATCTCTTAGTATATCCAAATTGAAATTGGATGCTTTTCTAGAGAAGCTTTTATTAGATGAGTTATTCAGTTTCAGTCAAGTTAATGGAAGGCCTTAAAATTCTAGACTTTTGCTTCATGGGTTTTTGTTTGTTTGTTTGGGGGTTGTGTTTTTTGTTTGTTTGTTTGGGGGTTAGGTGCTTGGTTGGTTTGTTTGGGTTTAGATTTTTGTAAAGCAGAGGAAACTAATAAGAAAATGATTTCTATGTATTGTGACCATGTAACTACATGCTTGTGTGGGGGTCAAGTCAGATTACCAATAGTAACTACAAATATTATATACAGCTTTACTACTTTTTGCTTGACTTTCATGTTGCTGGTTGTTTTTTTTTTCCTCTGAAAGTAAGCAAATAGTAAGTGTGAGCATAATTGAAGTTGCTATTGAAAACTAGAGAGCTTCAAGTGATGAAGTGATGAAGAGAAAATGTGACTAGAAAGTGCTTGATGCTGCAAATTTTATTTTTTGCCACTGGAGGATTTTGCTGTCAGTGTAAATACAGAGTGTTTCTCAAATTTTGAAATTGTTATTTATAATAATCTAACCTAGTGGTGATGGGGTTTGTTTTGGGTTTTTTTTTTTTGATAGAACTAATAACCAAATTCTCTGAGATATTAGCTTAAGCTATTTACAGACTTTTCTGTTTTCCAAAAAAATTGACATTAGCTTTTTAAAGAAACTGAGCCATTTAAAAAAATAATTTTTGAACTGTGTATAAGACTGAAAAATGTTTTGGAGGTACAGTTAAAAGGTTTTGTTTGGTAGTAAACTCAGATGTCTTACTGCATTGGTGTTTAGGTTGAACTTTTTTCCTCCTAAGATCAAAATCAAAAATATCGTGTGATATCCCTTAGCAGAGGTTTCAGTCTGAGTAACTGTATAATACTGGGTTGGACTTGAAGCACATAACTTGTTGACAAAAAATGTAGGACTTGACCCACTTCAAGAACAGAGAGTTGTTTGACTATCTACTACTAGGGGGTAAAGAGCACACAAAACTTTCCTGCCTCCTTAAAGGAGGATCCTACATCAGTGTCAGCCCAGGCTTTGTGGATAAGTTCTTGTCATGCAGCCCACAGTCATACTGGGGCTTGTGGGAATTGTAGCAATGTGTACTATTAAATATATGAAGAACAAGACCATGCAGGTCTATGACAGGATTGTGCTTATCCAAGATCCGTGTTTCCCTTCATGCTGCTTGACCTGAGGCTTTGAGCCATCTGGTCTACTGTAAGGGTTCCAACCCCCATTAGGGTTGGAACTAGATGAGTTTTAACCAACTCTTCCAACTCAATTCACTCTATGATTCTATGACTTATTGCTGTGGAAGGCTGGATAGATGGGCTTCAGGTGTGTTCTAAGAGCTGTCACAATGGAGAGGAATTCTGGGTGCTGCATGTGGATTACTTCCACTACCATGGGCGGAGGGGGACAGTGCATTGCCTAATGCCTGAAGAAGTGTAGCGGATCACATGCATTATTTGACTACCACATCATATAAAAAATGGAATTGAATTCAACCTGCATTCAAGTGGGCCCTCAGTTTTGTAACTAGTTTCTGCAACTAACCATCCTCAATGAAATGCGTGTATTCTGTCATCTCTCCAGACCTAATTTCAAGCCTACCAAAACAGTAGTTACTAAATCAGTTTTGCCATCCATTGCTTCCAGTACCTTATGCTGTGTTTGTTTACAGCCTGTGTAATTTTCCCCGTTTCTCCAAGTTTAACAGCTTGATTATTTCTCTTATGGACCTTTTGGTATTCAATGGAAATGTATCATGATGCTATTTCTGCCACGGTGGCTCTGCTGTTAATACCAAGTCAATCCAAAAAACTGTAAAGGATGTGGTAAAATTTAGTGTCTTCTGCTTTATGACCTTGTATTGCTGGAGCTTACTCACTTTTTGCCTTATTTCTTTACTCCCCCAAGTAAGTTTTCATCAGTGTGTGAATGCAACTCAGCCACACACTATAACAAGAGAACAAAGCTCCTAAAGCTAATCAGTTGTTCTTACATTCTAAAATATATATATATGATCTTTATTTTTTGTCCAAATATCTGGAAGATGCTCCAGTAGCATTTGCAGGGCTGTAGAAATGTTCCTGTTTAGAAACTTGAGGGTGTAGTGCAAGTAAGGGATCAAGGAATAACTAGTGGCAGACACGCAAACTTGCCAAATGGAGACATTCTTTGTGTCCTTTATGAAAAAAAAAAAAAAAGGCAACTGTCCATGTTTCCTAAACTTACTACTTGTCAGAGATGAACTTACTTCCATCAGGCTTTGCACCAGTGGCCTGGTGGAGAGGTGAGTACTGGTTCTTCAGGAGTAATGCAGATATAAGCACCCTAGTATAATTGCTACCAGCTAAGTTGCTCAACCCTGAATCCAGTGTTTGGGCTGTTACTAAACCAGTGTGTGAGGCAGAGCATTCGCAGGATGTGTCATCACCCTTTTCCACTTTGCAGTGAATGTGATAGGTGTAGTCTCTGCTGCCACTGAGGAATACTGCAGTTTTTCAGGCTTGAAAATAGGAAAGAGCATGTTTTTAACTTGGGAGGGGCAGTAGTTTGTTGCCAACCCAAACATACAAATAAATTTGCTCCTCTGATATACGTACCTAAAAAGCAAGTCTTTCAAATAGGTATAGCTGTATGTATGTTATTACTACCCAAAGTCTGCTTTTATGAGAAGATGAAGCTGTTCAATGTTTTTATCTAAACTCATTTAACTCATGCCTCCAAAACTCAGTTGCCCTTTTAACATAGATTTCACAGTTATCACAAAAGTTTTAACCTATTTGAGGAATTTTTCTAGTACTGCTTTAGAGTTAAAACCAGGCACAAAATGATTACATATTGGAAAAGGGCTTTTTTTTTAAGATTCCCCCCTTTATAGTTATCTCAAAGGTATTTCTGTTTCCATATCAACAATACACCACAGTAGTGCATGTTTTATAATGGTAAATCCTTTAAATTTTAATAGGTTACCTCAAGTATCTGCTCTTTCTTTTGTCCTCTGATGCGCCTTGGTCAAGAGCTGCCACTTAACACATTGTATTGATTATTTCTTCATCTGTGAAGCTGTACATTCAGCTCAGCACTTAATCACTCTGAGGCTGGATTTTTTTTGTCCTTGGGACAAGGACAGTGTGTTTAAAACTGCATGTCAAATCTTCAAAAATTAAAAATTTTAATGCTAGGTTTGAGTGAAGTGATAATTGTTTACTTTCCCTTTCTGGTTACCTTTGAAATCTGAAAATCTGATCATTTCCTGAAGTTAGTATGATTTTCTCAGTTCTGATCTTGTTAGATGCTTCCTAATTCATTTAGTACTTGTGTTTCTTGTAGTTTTTATTTATGGTGCAGTTGGTGTCTGCTCTACCCACTGTTCCCCCTCCCTCAGAATTCTTCTCTTGTGCTCTCATCCTTTTTGCAACAGAAATTCAAGAATGTAAAAATTGTGCCACCTCTGCAGCACCAGCAAAGATAACTTGGCAGGGATTCAAGAGAGATCAAATAAATCAGATCAACCCACAGTATTGCTGTGAGTTTTTTCTGGAGAAAGTTAGGCTATCATAACCAGCCCACTTCTGAGTTTCATATCTTCTCTTTCTCGCACAAGCAAACTCTTCCCTTGGAGAGTGTTTTTATTTTTCTAGTCTGGAAGTACCCGAATTAAAGTGCTTAAAACTCTAGGAGTTGGTTCAAATATGACAGATGAAACTAATTTACAAGGTTGGCTTTTTGAAAACAGAGATAAGATTGGGACTGTTCAGAGGCTTTGTATCCAACCACTGAGTCTTGTTAACTAGAAATTGTGGAGCAATTGTCAAATATGTGTCAGGGCAGGGACTCCAGGTCAAACAGCAGACATGGTACAGGAATATGCTGACCCTTCACTTCTTTCAGTTTCCTCACTGTCTGAAAATTGCTCACCTCAAATGCTCAAGAATTATGAGGCAAGTAATATAGGCACTCTGAGGAGTCCTAAATCTTTTGTAATGAATGGTTTGATTGTTTCTTGAGATGCTTTCTCAGTTGTAAAGCATCCCTTGTAAGTTGTTCATGCTGTTGATAGGGGACTGAGAGGGAGCCCCCGGATGGTCCAGGGGAAAATACACTGCACTGTCACTGCAGAGACCCGGGTTCGATTCCCGGTCGGGGCCCCTCCCCGGGCAGATGGAGCTCGTTAGCCCTGTAAGGCAATCCATCCACGTCCTGAGGACCTCGCTGCCACCGTCCAAGCGTGCTTGGCCCCGGCAGATGAACCTCAGGATTAAAGGGTGGGCTCAGTTCCGCGCACACTGTGTCTCACCTAAAAAATCCAATGCGCAGGCTGGAAGGTGGAAAGACCTTCCCCGGTTCTTCGTTTGCGAAGAGACTGGCCACACACACACAGGGGACTGAGTCTTCTTTTCCTATCTCCAGCAATTTCAGGAACAGAAATCCTAGGAAAGATTCTGGGCTTATGATAAAAACATTGGGAGGGAAAATCAGGCAAGTAACATTTGTAGATGCTGGAGGTAACCATGCTCCTGTTATGCTACACTGCCTTTTTTTGGTGCATTCCATATAGCCCATGGAGCTCTCCCTGTGCTGGTAGGACCTCAGGTCTGCTTGTGTAGAGAAATCTCTGAGGCAGACAAGCTAGGTAAAATTTAAATATGCTGGTGTCACTTGGCATTAGAGCTGATTTAGTTTACCCTTTAGCCATTTAAAGGCAGACTTCTAATTTCATTAACTGGAAAGCAACCTTCAGTTAAAACAGGTTAGTGATGGGGGCTTTTATATATCACTTCATCCATGCTTTACTGCAGTACATAGGGTGGAAGAAACAGTTCTTGGGTGTGTGCTGGAAACAATCAGCTCTTTTTTAGGATAAATAGTTGAAGACAGAGAGAAACAAGGTCATTTTTAATATGTGTTTAGATTGAAAATGTGTTGCAGTGGAGCCTAGCTATCACCCCAAGCAATTAGACTTCCTATTTTGTCCTTTGGGGACAGAAAAAGGCTGTCAAATGCTGGGCTGTCTGCAAATCAAGAAAGCCTTTTGAGTTCTTTTCATTGTTAAAAGTGTCGCTTACTGAGAGCAAACAACTCTAATAAATGAATGGTAGTTGATGCTCAAAACTTGGCAGAAGATTTCAAAGCTGTGTAAGGGCATTTGGGAAGTGGGTACACAGCTTTCTGTTCCACATGTTTGAGGGAAGCTCCAAAGGGAGAGCAAACTAAAATGACAACATTTTTTTTTCCTGTAAATGGCAGATTAGGTGTGGGGTTCAGTTACCCCCAGATCTTTCCCTCACATTTTGGGGCTGCTGTACTGCTTAGGGGAAACAGACAATCAGTGGTTGCTTTCTGTATAAAGCTTTGGATGTGGATAATCTTATAAGGATTTTGTGAGTACTGTTTGGATATATTAATTAAACAGCATCTTACTCTCCAGTTCATTGGAACCCTCTCTATCTCAGGGTAGGGCAGGGAATTGGAAGGGTTCCCAGAGAAAGACCAGGGATACATGGAAGGGCAGGTGATCCCTGGTCTTTCTCTGGGAACCCTTCCAATTCCCTGCCCTACCCTG
>NW_020955504.1:84446-197189 GCF_003031625.1 Empidonax traillii
CTTTCTGTATAAAGCTTTGGATGTGGATAATCTTATAAGGATTTTGTGAGTACTGTTTGGATATATTAATTAAACAGCATCTTACTCTCCAGTTCATTGGAACCCTCTCTATCTCAGGGTAGGGCAGGGAATTGGAAGGGTTCCCAGAGAAAGACCAGGGATACATGGAAGGGCAGGTGATCCCACCAGTTTTTCATGTCAGGCAACTTGGAGCCAAGCAGAGATAAGTGCTTGTAACTCATTGCCACAACAGTGCATGGAAGACTTAGAAGTTATTCACTTAGGGATAGCAAATGATTGAGCTCTTATATTTGAAGTAAGTACCATAAAATATCCCCCCCTCCTCCCCCCCCCATTTGTTGGCATTAATCATTAATTGAACAGAACTGAGTTCCTTACTTCACCTGGTATTCTAGTGCCCACTCAATTTGTCAAGCCTTAGGTTTCTGTTCTGACCGAAGTATCTCTTGCTGTCTGCCGTTTTGTTGTCTGTCTTCTGTTTCAGATCATGGAGAAGTGTTTTCCACAAGAGGGTATAAGACAGCATTTTGTATTAACCCACTGCCCTGAAATAGGCTATTAATTCCTATTACTTGCACTACTGCTGCTTGGATCATGACAGTGTACTATCACCCATCTCTGCTTAGGGAAAGAGAAGGACTCCAGTGAGCACAACCTGCCTCCTTGTTCCTGTTGGGACTCAGGTAAAACACACAGATTCTCACACACTCAGGCAGACACCTAAAATGGTGTTAGCAAGTGCCATGGCTGAAAGCTGAGACACAGGTAGTGCTCCCTCATACTCATCTCAGATGGGCCTGTCACCGATGTTCAGTCAACAGCAGCGTCAAAAACCAAGGAGCAGCACATCTTCTCTTCACAGAGCTCTAAACTGTCAATGTAGTGCAAGTTTTGTGTAACAGACAGTCTGTTGCCTTTAAGAAAACAACCATGTGAACTCTCCTGCATCTAATATTAGGTGACGTTGTCAAAAAAGGTTATGGTCAATCTCTTTGAAGAAGGAAAGGAAACTCCTCATAAGTTTTGACAGTAGAGCTTCTCAGGACAGCAGTTTCCTAAACAAGAAGCTGCTATATCTAATGGTATGTGAGTATTTTTCCTTCCTTATGCCCTGATTTCTAGTTTTCTAAAGGAGTAGAGTTGGTCCTTTTAGCAGCTGACATGTCAAAAGCATCCAGGAGGAAACTACAGGAAGCTGGCACTGAGTTGGAAAAATAAAGCAAATCTGCAGGGAATCTCTTGGCTGATTCAGTGGCTTTCTAACATCTTTCCTTCCCAGCTGGACCTGCCTTCTGGTAGCAACTAGTGTCTAGGCTGAACACATCAAGGGCAGAAACAGCACACTGACCTCTTTAATTTCTAAGGGTTAATGAGGTTTTACTGCTTAAGGAGAATGCCTAGACGAATGCTGAGGAGCCTTGCTCACATTTCTCTGTCTTTTTCTGTCCTCCACCATCTCTCAGTTGCTCACTGGCAGGAGTCATAACTAATGTAGTATTTTTAAAATACCTTTGAAAAAATTGAATTGTGTAGTACAAGAAGACTTGTGAAGAGGGAGCTATGGCAGATGTAACAAGTGGGAATCCTGCTGAGGCACTGTTGTTGTTTGGGTATATTTCAAAGGTTTAAATAGGATTAAGGTATTTATTATTATTAGTGGGAAAATAATCTTTATCCCTCCAGAACATTAGTGATACACCATTTTTTTTATGCCACAGAGAAATTCTCTATGGGCAAATACAAGGTTCCTGTAGTCTAAATAGTCAAACTTGAAGTTCACCCAACCTAACCGAGGATTTTCTCATGTTAACAACACACACTGCTTATTCTGTTGCAAACTTGTTAAGGCTGAGGCATTAATAATTAATTACTTATTTGAAGGGCCTTGGTTTATTGGTGTTCCAGCACGGGGCACTTTAAAGGGACCTTTATTTATAGAACAATTACTCTCTTCACAATATTTCTCACCTGGAGCACTAGGAATTGGAGACTCCCAACTCACTGGCCATTCTTGAAAACTTTTTGGATATTGACAAATGGATTAATAGCATATACCTAGTTAAGACTGACTGTGACTGCTTGGTGATATAGCAGTAAAAGACAAAAAATAAACAAAAAGACAAGCTTTATGGTTAAATAAACTGCCATATTCTGACAGGATAATGCTAGCATCTGGTTTGTATAGCAGGTCTAAGGCTTTTTTTGCCATAAGAATATTGGGTTAAATTAAAAAACCTCCTCTCCAACCATCTTTTGTTACCCCAAGAACTCATAAAAATGCAGTAGGTAGCATTATGTAAAATAATAATTTTACACTGAACTCCTTTGTACCTTGTGTGTGTGCAACACTTTCTGCTATTTGAAGGGTGTGATGTGTTTCAGCTTGGTTGCATGCTTCAGTTCAGGGCATACAAATTTTTTTTGCTGCAGAACATGGCCTTTCTGATGTGTGGAATGGAGCAAGGTCATCTGCAGCAAGCTAAGGAAGGGAATAAATCAATGAACCAAGCACAGGCAGCCACTGGTAACTAGCTAAGACTAAAGAGCCAGGCTCAGGTATGCAATGTTCACCGTCAGCAAACAGAGCCTGAAATCCTTAAGCCAAATGGTGCATTTCTGAGCTCAGGTCAGGCTTGGAGGAAGCTGAGTTGTTACTGGAGCTCGGGAGCTGTAGTCTAAGTGAAGGTCAGCTTCCAACAGTGTTTGCTGACAAGTGCAATAGATAGTTGCTATGTGAGCTGGCTTTAATGGACTTGAATGAAATAAGAAACATTGGACCCCCAATGTTGTTAAAGGGGTTTGTATATGAAGCCATTATCTCTTGGTTTCATAGCCTCACTGTTTTTGACTGGTTGGTAGATGGCAGAAAACCTTGTGGGGTTCATTCTGACCGAGCTGAGAATTAAGAAGAGACTCGAGTGCCTGACTGCAAGGTTTCCAGCCCAGTGGGCAGCCTGAAAAGAGCTGGATGATTCAAGTGCACTATTACAACACTATAGCTGCTCTGGGAAGGAAGCAGCACATGTGGGGGTTCTTGGGTGCTTTTAGTCTGGTTTTAGATTCGTGTATTGCTTTTTTTTTTTTTTTTTAACTGGCTGCTCTGACTAGGTAACTATGCCTTGACACACTTCTTTCAGATGTTACCCTGCAGTGGATCAGGGCTTGATCCAGCTCAGTAGAGAAGTCAAATAAAATATTCCTGACCTGTTATAGAGAAAGTCCCACTTTGCTTCTTGCTCTGCTTGCCCTCATGGGGCACACCCCTGTCTGTCCTTATGGCCTCCAGGCTCTGGTGGCTGCCCTTGCCCTCCCTCACCCATACTCTGACCCGTCCTTCTTTGGCGGCTCTTCTTGGCCCCACAGGCGAGGGTGGCTTGAACTACCTCCTGCCTTGACCCCCTCCCATCCCCATGGCTCTGTTCAGCTGTAGCTTTTCGGTGCTGTTCAACAGTGCGAGGAAGATGCTCATGTGTCAGGTTGAGCTGAGGGCTGGTGCTTACAGCCAAGCAGCTGCCCAGCATTCCCCTGTGAGAAATTACAGGGATCTCCCAAGCTATTACTGCTGGGATGTACCTGGGTGGTGTTCTGGGGATTTCACCTATTTGGCAGGGAGGCAGCTGCAATACAAATGAGCTTGGCTGCAATAAAGAAAAAAATGCAGTTGATTAAGGATATTAGCTCCTCAAACTGTGAATTTAAGCTTACTGTTCCACCAGCAACCTCCTGTGTGGCCTTCAGAAAGTCGCTTGTATGTATCAGCTCCCCCCTTGCACTAATGGTCCAGGGCTGATTTTGTCATGGGGGTATTGTCAGGATAAATGCAGCTGAGGCCACAAAGCACTATGGTGACATGAGCCACTTGACTGGCTTGATTAATTGGATGCAAAAAATAGGATGTGTAACTCACCCATGTATTTTCACCTTGGTGAAGTAAATTTTTTTAGCTTGCATTGAAATTGTGTAGAAAGTTTAAAGCAGAAAACAAAGCCAACCCCAAAGTCCAATGTAGAGACAAGAAAGATTATTTTTAACAGTGTGGGAAGTGCTGTACTCACAAGGCTAATGCTACCCACGAGATGTGCTTTGCATTTTGCTTAACAGAAGTAGAGGCCTCTTGAGTTACAGAGCTGAAAGGGAATAGCAAGCTGGTGTGCTAATAATTCCCATGTTACTATTTTTAAAGTTCTGCCTGGGTGCCTGTGTTGTTTGTAGCGTTGTTACCCAGCAGTGCCTCCTGATGCCAGGTTACTTTAGGCAAAGTCAGTGTTTTCATTTAAGTTTGTATTAATTCTCTGGCTTTTTGTTTGCTTCCCCTCCTCACTGCCTCTTTTATTGACATTTTGGTCTTATGCACTGTACTAAAAAAAACCCCCAAAATAAAATTAATAAAATTGTAGCCAGATACTTGAATTTGAAAAAACTTTTGACGATTTATTAAAATACTCAGAGCTCTATTTGCAGAGTCTCAACTCCCTTCACCTGCCTTTGTGACCTTAGTTGTGGGTACACAAAATGACTTCTGTGAATTTTTATCCTGACGGCCCAACACTTTCCTAGTCAGTCTGCATGTGAAAAGACCATTGAACGTGTCTGGGCAAGCTGACAGGTCAAATAATTAGAGACACAAAGCTCCTTTTTGCATGCCTGCCCTAGTCCCCAGTGGAAGCTCAAAGGGAGGCTTGCTCTGCTGCTGTGGGGTTTGGTGAAGCCTCTGCTCTGCTGGCAAAGCTGTCTGGGAAATCTGGTTCCCTCGCAAAGGCTCCAGTGATGCGTATTAATAACTATGAAGACATCTGAGAAGGAGAGCTGCTTAACGAGCAAGCAACAGAGTTATTAGCAGTAAAAGCTGGAACATTTGTGAGAATTCCCCTGTAAGGGAGGGAATGTTCTAAAGGAGTGGGAAAGGCAAATATACAGCTTGTCCTCCCCTTTTTCTTACTCCTTCAATGCACAGGGAGATGCCTGCACATCCCTTGCCTGTCAGCCTGTGGCACTGTGATAAAGCATCACTTACCTGGAGGAGACAGGACTGCTGACAGCTGCTGTGTTCCTAGAGTGACAAGCAGCTTTGCAGGTGCGTGAAGCAAATAAGGAAGGGGGAGAGCTGAAGGGGGAAGGAGGCAGTTCGGTTTTGGAGTCACAGAGGCAGAAGGAGTGAGAGGTACAGGAGGGAGATGTGAATGAGAAGGTCCTTACGTGCTGAGTTGTTTCACCACAGTCTCCTTAGTGTAGTCTCCCATCTGCCTGCACACAGAGGTGTAATATAAAGGTTATACCAGTGCACTATTCTAGGCTTCATTTTTATTCTGGGAGGGGGTTAAATTATTAATGTGCAGCACAGCAACAGCTGAACCTGCTGTTAGACAGTACCTTGTAAGACCTTTTTAAATATTCAGTACTTACAGAACAAAGCAAACAAAAAAGAGGAGCTAAAGTGTTGAGTATGACCTTAATTTTTAAACAGTTGAAACAAATTAGGTAACACTTTAGCAGACAAAGTGTGCAAAGGCTATTTGCCTCCTACTGAGCAGCCTGCACAGTGACAAGAGACCATCTGGCTGATTTGGATTTTTATGTGGGGCTGACTGCTCAGTTCAATGGACGGTGCTGTTAGAATGATGATCCCATAGATTCAGCTGCTCAGCAGTTCCTGGATTTATCTTTTGGTCAGCTACCATGGGAACCAGGCACTTTTCTTTATAAAGATGCATATGCTGTGGGCAAATCTCACTGTGGTATCCTTCTAGACCTGAGCTGGAGCTCTTGCTCTGCCAGCTTCCTTTTATTTTCCCTTCTGTGTGGGTGCATGTTGCCAAAGTGAATGGATAGCAATCGTGCTTCCCCCAGGGAAAGAAAATAGAAAACATTCTCTGGTAGCTTTCTTTATTTCTTATTCCAAAGTTGTGTTTATCTTACCAATATTCGTGGTGCTCTGTATGTTTTCAGGGTATCTCGTAGGCCAGTGTTAGACTAAGTAGGTTCAAGAAAGTGCTGTTCTCATTAGGGACCGAGCAACTGAACAACTTGCCCAAGATCATGCAGAAAGTACAGGGCAGGGAGCTTTGCCTCCAAGTTTGCTGGATTCATTATTCTCCCTGGCTGCTGCCACAGGAGCTTGTCATGATGTCCCTCCCACTGCTGCTGGTGGCATCCAGAAACAGTGTGGGGCAGCTGCCTACAGCAGCTGTGTGGGAGGAATGGGTATGACTTACTGACCTCAATTCTCCAAGAAAGGCTGATGACTCTTGCAGCAGGTAAAACAGTGATCTTGGGTCTCCGCTGAGAAGAAGAAAAGAACTGAACAGTAAACTCCGCACCCAGCTCAGGCCTGGATGCAGGAGCAGCCCTGTTTAGAGCATCTCGTCTCTGTCCACCAAAGCTAAGGGGCTGGAATAGCTCTACCAGAGTCAGAAAAGGCTGATGGCTCTGCAGGTGGAACACAGACAAGTCTGCACCTAGGTCTGGTCTGCCAAACAGGCTGCCCATGACAGCTGCTGGCCACAAGGATGAGGGATGAGGTTTGAGCAGAGGGCAAGGGAGAGAGCGAATGTACCCCCAGGGAAACACTGCATTTAAGCCTGGTCTCCTCCCCACAGCAGGAGGGAAGATAATGTGTGACACTGAATTGCTCTGGAATAAAATGATATGGGACAAGAGGTTGTGCCAAGCCAGAAGACCTGTGTCTGAGAAGAAAGATGAAGATAGGAACTGATTGTGTGAGAGAGGTGCAGGGGAGAGGCAAGTGTGTGAGAGGCAGGGAACAGCTTGAGGTAAAACAAAAAAAAAATGAAACAGAATATGGGCAAGTGATATTAGACAGTAAAAATCCAAATAAAAATCTTAGCAAGGACTAGAGAGGATACAATGAGGTGTGGCTGGGAGAAAAGAAGATCAAAATATTGGAAATAAATTTAAAATGTTTAGTGCTGCAGAAATAGTGAAAGGTAACGTAATAACATTAAACAGAGCAAGTGCTAGCACTCATTTGCTAGGATAGATCAGTGCTATATTTATTTGGGTAACACAAATATATTTCAGGGTTGCTTGAAAGGATTATATTGCCAGAGCATAGTGAGTGCTGGCTGCAGTACTTGACAGTAAATAATTACAGGTGGGAGGGCTAGAGTTACTAATCATTGAAATTTCCTGACCCTGCTCATTATAAATCCTTGTTTTGGTTACTTATAACTCGAAGAAGCTATGACTGGGCTGTAATTTTCCATACCAGCTGTCTGCCCCAGGCTAAATGTGTCTGAAAAACAGCATTTCAAGACAACTATAACATTTCAAGACAACTGAGATGAGACTGGGAGCATGAAGGAGATGGAAGTGGGGACAGACAATAGGAGTATAAAAGCATCCCTTGTGTGCCTGAGGACAAAATCAAGACGACAAAAGCCCAGCTGGAGCAAAGACTTGAGGCAGGCTTTCAAGGGTAACAAAGGAGGAATCCTGCAGGTATCTAGCTGCTAAAAGAAATTTGGGATAAATATGGATCTGCTCACAGACGGAGGAGTCCTAGTCTAGCCCTGGTTGACACAGAAGAGGGTGAAGTGCTCAAGAATCTGAAAAATGGTTGCAAAGAATGAAGGACCCAAATCCTCCCCAGTATATCAAGGGGCGCACTGCCCACGAATGACACCATGGGGTGTTTGGGTAGGACCCAGTGTAAAAGGAGTTTGTTGCTGTATAGGAAAAGGTACCCAGACAGTTTTGGATGTATTTGGGACTGTGATAGACAAAACTATAACTGACATGATGTGGCTGTGCTCATAGCCTTGTTGAGTGGGGGCTGGACTGCCTTCCAGCCAACTTCTTCTTCATGTTATGATGCTGCAGTGGAGAGAGTTGCTGTGACTAGTTTGGAAAAAGTTCCAGTGACTTTTTATTTGAGAAGCTTTAGTGTCTCTGTATTTTAGCATTGAAAGGTAAAAGAGGTCAGGTTTTAGGTCAAAACACTGTCCACCAAAGCAGCCTTTACTTGTAAGCCCATGATGACAACCCAAGGTTTTTCTCTTTGACACTTATTCTGCTGTCAGGAAGCATGTGCAAAAGCCTTGGGCAAAATGTCCCATCTTCCCTGGTGCTGCAGATGGTAAAAGAAGCACACAAGGTTTGGCTCTCAGTTGTGCTTCTCTTTGGAGTGGCAGCAGTCAGCTGCATGTCTAAACTCTGGCAGCGTTTGCACGTATTTTTCCCCATTTGACTTCTGAATGTTTCTGACGTGCTTGGAGATCTGATAGGGATGGCAGCCTTGAAAAACACTGGAGGAAGCAACTAACTCTTTCTTTAGAGCAGGGATTAAGTTGTGCCACATGCAGAAAAAATAAAGGGCAAAACCAAAATAACTGTGAAGCCCAATTATTCTATGTAGTAAATAAAGGGAAGAGTCTGTGGAAAAAAAGAGAGGTTGTCACATAGTAAAGCCTGTACAGTAAACAAAAACAACTGACAGAAGATGTCTTTTTTTCTCAGATTTTGATCACCTGTGTTGTTTCTGGTGTCCAGCTGTCAGGTTTAAGCAGGAAAGGTTTCTGCAGTAGCCTTGCACACCATGCTCTAGTTTGCCCCAAACCAGAACAGCATCTTGCTAAAACAGCACAAGTGTGTTTGCAGATCCCCTTTTAATTTAGCAGGCCTTTGGTATGTGAGGAATGGATGTAGGAAAACAGGCAGTGTATCTGTATATCATCTGTCTCTGGGGCAGAAATGTTACCAATGTACTTGCAGGAATTCAGAGATGTAGTTTCAAATGTAATGTGTGAGAGAGACAGAGTCCAACTGAAAAAGCTGTAGACACGAAGCCTTAGCAAATAGTAAGAGATGTTCACTTGCTGCCCCACTTTTGGCCATCCCACAGGAAGGACATTTTTGGAATTTTTGGAATATCACTTTTGGCCATCCCACAAAAGAGAAAATAAGGAAAATCCCTGCAGGGATTTAAAGTCAAGAACCAGGGCAGGAGAAAGAGTATGGTTCTTGCAGTGGTGAAAAGTCACCAGAGGAGCTCATCAGGTCTATGCAGTTCAGCAGGTTTCTATGTGACTTGGAAAAGAGGGTCAGCTGTGAGCTGCCAAAATTTGCTGATGGCATTATATTGTTCAAATGAATAAGGAGCAGGACTAGTTGTGAAGACACGTAGAAGAACCTCATAATACTGTGTGACTGAGCAAAAAAGTTACATGTGACATTCAGTATAAATGAATGTTAGGGGATGTGTATAAGAACAAAACAATTTGTTCAACAATAAAACAATTTTTATCAGCCCTAGTAAAAGCTGAGGCAGCAGGGTGATAGAATTCATGAGCTTGATCTAGGGTTACGTCAAATGTCTGAAAGCACTGGCAGTGGTCAGTACTCTGTGATGGTTAAATAAAACCAACATATGAAACTTTAAGAGTTATTAACATGATAGGAAACAAAACAGAACATTGTGCCACTTTATAATTTTTTTGTACCTGCTCCATGAATTTTCTGTACAGTTCTGACCCTCTCAGCTCAAACAGGTTATGGTAGACTTGGAAAAGGTTCAAAAGAGATCAACAAGGGTTATTGAAGGTGTGGTAAGACTTTTGTCTTACCACAGGAATGAAGATATGTGTAAGGGTGAGTAGAGTAGGACAGAAGTCAGCTAATATGGGAAGGGAGAGGCATCAAATGAAGATGATCAACCAAGATTCAGAAGAAATGTTTACGTGCATCTGTCTAAACAAGTGGCTGACCTGACGAGCAAAGTCTTTGCTACAGGATGTTGTGGGTGCCAAAAGCTCAAGGCTGACTGATAGATTAGTAGGAAGAGAGAGTAACTGGTTATGGCAAAGAGATAAACGCTTATAACCATCTGATTCAGGACATCCCTGCCCTGGAACTAGGGACAAGGTGGGACAGTCTTAGGAAGAAGAATCAGACAAGCTTGTTGTATACCTATTTTTGCCCCATTCATTTGATTATGGTGGGTGCTTGGAATGGGGTTCCTGGGCCAGGTTGGTGCTGGTCTGATGCAGTTGGTCTGATCTGATCTCTAGGAGAGAGTAGTTCAAAGGACTAAGCCTAAGCCTGTTTCCTCCCACTTGGCACCTGAGTGGAATGTATGAGTTTCTCATGCAAGCTGACAAACTGGTTAAAGAATTATACCAAGTATTTTTATAGGTATATCTTAAATGGCTATTTTGAAATGTCTTAACTAACTCTAAATGTTCCTGACTCTTTTAAAGGCATGTGTGCATTGAACGTTAATTTCATGACAAATCAGGATGCACGTCCCTCATTTCAGAGCTATGGAGGCAGCAAATATAGTGCTTTTATAGGAAATACTAGTTTTGGTAAAACAGCACTTTCTGCTCTGACCTTCACTAGACTGATTTCCAAGGCTTTTTCTTGGGGACTGGATGATGAATGTGCACAGCCTTTTTGTTGTTCCATTGTTTGAGAGAGAGAATGAAGAGGGTTAATGAAGGAAGGGCTTCTTCCCCCTATAAGTCCTGTCAATTTTCCTTTGATATGAAGAACTTGTTCCTCTGTCAAAAGAGGCCAATTCTTCACTGTGTGAAGGAACAACATGAGCCCTCAAATAACTGCTGTGGGGGGAACACAACAACTCCTACTCTGGTTTGTCTCACCCCCAAAGATTTTAAGGATTCCTGTTAAAGGAAGTAAGGGCAATATAGGAGAGAACTGACATCGAGGTGAGGTTATAGATCAGGATGAGCTTAGAAAAGTGAGAATCTTCAAAAATGTTTTGTGATGAATATACAGCTCATGCAGGACAGATAGAAATAGTCAGATGCAATAAGGAGTTCTGGGAAGCTGAATAGCTGTAGTGGAAGGAATACTTGGAGAACATTTAATCTCACCACTTGCCAAAAGCAGATTAGATCAGATAAACATCAGATTAGATTAGTCAGGGCCTCTTTGTGATTCAGTGACTGCTTTGAGCAGTTTTGGTGCTCAGCCGTGGGCTAGTCCCAGTGCAGTGATCCCTTCTGTGGTTCATTGTGTCTTGGCCAAGTTTGTGGAGAAGTAATGAATCTTGCAAGGTCAGATTTTTTTCTTGTATCCATTCACGTTACCTGCATTTCACTGGGGCTGTGATGTTGACAGTTCACACAGGATGTGGAGATAAAAGGACAATTAAGCTGCCAATCTGAGCTGGGAGGGTTGATGACAGATACATGCTACAAGCAGAGCACTACTGACACTTGAGCCTGTCCTGACAGAGAAGTGATTGAGTAAGACTGACCCCCAAGTGTCAGGCGGTAGCCACCTGCCTACTGCTCCCCAGCTTTATTCTCTGCTGTGGCCCCAAAGAAGAGTTCATGGGCTGGTGATAATATGTGCAAGATTTCTGTCACCTACTCACAGAATGAAAAATTAACATGCTTATGCACTCACTAAATTATGCTGTACACTAATTCCTGAAGAAGATTTTGATAAGAATACTTTGAGAAAGGCGTTTTAATATCCTTTTCAAGTGACTAAAGGAATTCCAATTAAACTTTACATGTCATTTTCATTTCCCTTGTCATTGCTGTCTAATTCTGAAAAATGCTTCCATCTCTACTGCTTTCATGTATCATCTGCTCTTCTTATTTGTCCACCCAGCCATAATCCTGGTGGGTGACATGACAGCTATTTCCAAGGCAAGAGCATTACAAATTCTAATAATATCTTTCACTGAAGTAGCACTTTTATCCCTGATGGCACTGTGCAAAATGAAGGTTTATATACATCATTTCACCACTTCATGTGGTTTTTCTAATCTCACATTGTGCAGCTCCTGGTTACCACATTTCATGTAACTTGGCTGAAAAACCCCACAACACTCCTTTTTCCCTTTGTGGTTTTGATCTAAAAAAAAAAAAAAATTCTTTGGCTTGGAAGTAGGATTTATTTAGGTATTGGATTGGAAACAAAGCTATTCAGCATTTAAAAATGTTAAGAAAATGTCCCTGTGTGCTAAAATAAGTTTATTTTGGTTTGTGTAACAAGAAGTAAAACCCTATCCAACCCCTCTGAGTTTTAGCCAGACAGCTTTGCGTTTCATTGTTTCTATCCCATGCATCTTTACTCTGAAAAGATAGAAAATACTTTTTTGTGCTGAAGATTTTCTGTTAAGTAGTTGATTTATCTGCCATTTAAACACAACTATTTTTTTCAAGGGGTGTGGCCAGTGCTAAGCACTGTGCTGCAGCATGGCAGTAGTTTATGAGATAGTGTGAGGGGAGCACAATGCTCAAGCATTAGGATAGCAAGGATTTGTGTAGGTTGAATGTTAGTGACTCAAACTGCAGCTTTTCCAAGGCACTAGGATTAACTTCTCTCATCATGGAGAACAATGAACAAGAGGTCTTCCTGGCCAAGTGTCATGCCTTTAGTTCAGCACAGATGTGGAGGGAAGGTTGCTGCCCAAGTCTAGCACTAGTTTTTGTTTTGGTGTTTTTTTGTTTTTGGGTTTTTTGTTTTGTTTTGTTTTTCAGTACCTGAGATTTCTGTGTCTTTGCTAATTAAAAACTCTGAAATGAAGGAATGATGAAACATATCTGAATACTTTTTAGGGTGTTGGCTTAGGGCAAAAATTATATTTCCTAGACTTCTATAATAGCTCTGCTCAGTGCCTAAATATGTATTGTTTAAATTGGATAAGTACTGCTGCAGCCTCCCATCTAGACTAGGGTTCATTTGTTGAAACTCTTCTCTGCTACATTTCTTCTTGCACAATCCTGGGGCCACCCTTGGCTGGATTCTTATTAAAGTAATGTTGATCAGGAATAATTTCACAGAAGGCAAAAGACTGACACTGCAAAATTATGCCAAAGAGGACTAAGTAATGCGCAAGGACTAAGAGTTCTCCTTGTGTGTTACTTTGTTAATCATAATATGGTTGAGAACTAAGAATATAATTTGATTCGGTAAAATGTGCAGTGAGTCATTGCCTTATAGCTCCATCAGCTTTCCAGAGGTGGCTACGCAATTTGTATTTTGTCCCTGGACAACCTGTGAGCTCAGTTGTGTCCAAATGAGAAGTACTTACATATTTAGTCCATTTTTAAATTCATTTTTATTAATCCATATTTAAGTATGGATTGCCCTTTTACCCTGTAGCATTGCATCACTTGGAGGAAAACTGCTACTTTTAGTTGTCCTATATTTTGTAATCTGTAGCCCTGAGTATTCCATAAAGGGGCTGTTCCACGAGTACATGTTTCTTTGTTAAGACATGCACAAAAGACATCACTGAATGATGCCTTTAACCACTGAAATGTAAAGTGAATACTCCATGAAATTCTGAGAGAAATCACAGCATGAACCTGTCCACTGCTATTGCTGGCCTTGTAGCCAGACTCCAAAGAAAAACACATGTGCAATGGTTTAAAAGAAAAGGAATTACACAATATGTGAGGGCATGACACAATGTACTGTGGCACTAGACAATCTCCTTAGTCACGCAGAAGAATATTTTTGTATGGGGAACAATGTTGCATTTTCAAATTTATATTGTATTTGAAAGGGATATGCAGAAACTATAGCTGTGTGAAAAACCAAAGCAAATTTGATTACATGTTCTACAGCAAGATTGCCTTTTTTTGATGCTTTTGTGTAGGTGTTGAATGCCCCCAAAAGCAGAGAAGTTATCATAAAAAGCCCTCAATCAGTATACTGAGAGTTGGAACACTTAATTATGAGGTTAGAAGTAGTTATTTCTGATATTCTGTTTGAGATCCCTTATTTTGTGCTTAAAACGATGTACAGTGCAAAAGTTCTGCAAACCTCAGGAAAGACAACAAACTTCATGGCAAAGAACTTGTGGCTAAATGTGTAGCAGATAATATCCCTGATCTTAGGGGTACAAAACCTACTGGAAAGGGATAATCAGAGCTGTGATGTAAAAGAACATTCTAGATTTCACCTAGATTTTGGGGATTTTTTTCCCCCTCTTTACTGCTCTGCTTAGAAAAGCTGATTCTGCTATGAGATATGCACCATGGGCAGCCCAAAAGGAAGGGTAAAGCCCAGAACCTCTGGCTGCCTTTTCACTGATCCTTCAATTTTCATTGCTATTGTAGAACATTTTTTTTTTTTTTTTTAGCAATCATGTCTAGAATCAAACTGATTCAGTTGAGTATCTCTGCACTGGAAAAAGTGTCTTTAAACCTTCCTTATTCTTCCTTACTTTCCTCAGAGGAAGTACCACCTATTATCTACTGTAACTTGCTGTTCCAAAGCATCTCTTTCTGTTTCCAGTTTGGGATTCTTTCCCTGCTATTCTAGGGCAAATCTCACATTCCTAAGCAGCTCACTTCGGTTGCCTAAACAACAGCCCTCTAGTGCTGTTTGAGTGCCTTAGGGCTTCTGACAGATCTTGCAGCATCAGCAGATGTGACAAAGAGCCCATGCATAGCCCATACTCTATAGAGGAGCAGGTAGAGCAGGGTGGGATAAATTCAGGTATCTCAGGGGGACTGAGGTCCTATCTCCTGTACTGTAAGGGTGGTGAGGAACCAGAGGTTGCCCAGAGAAGCTGTGGATGCCCTATCCCTGGAAGCGTACAAGGTTTGATGGGGTTCTGAGCAACCTGGTTTCGTGGTGTCCCTGCCCATGGTGGAAGAGTTGGAACTACGTGATCTTTAGGATTTCTTCCATCTCAAACCATTTTATGATTCTATGATCTTTAGAGAGAGAATTGGACTCAGGCTTTCCTGGTAGTATCCAACTGTGCCAGCATCAAAATGAGGACCAGAGGGATGGATAAATCTTGTACTTCTACCAGGATGCTCACTTCACAATTCCCATAGGAAAAGAGCCTTCTCAGAGGAGGTGATGGGGCGGGAAGGTAGGATTTAAATGTTTTAGAAAATGAAGGCACTTCTGGGACAAGATGGACCTGTGCTATCAGGCTATGCCATGGTTAAAATGAACCCAGGCTATGTACCTGTGAAAAGAATGGGAGAGAAATAAACAGATTGGAATGAACAAGGGAATGAGGCTGTCTGTAGTCCTCTCTTGCCCAGAAATGCTCAGTGATGGAGCTAAGCAAAAATATACCCATGCTTTTAAAGCAGTGCTTGGTGTTTAAAAAAGAGAATGGGAGAATGAATATTCCTGGGCTCAAATGACAACCATTATGAAGCAGTCATCTCAGGGACACGGTGGGAGGAGGGGTATGATCAGTGGGATATCTGTTGCAAGGTTATCATTCTTGAATGAAAAGAAAGGGCATATTGGTGGGGGAGTGACAATGTATTTGAAGGATAATATGAAGTGCAATGGCATAAAAATGTTCCAAGGAAAAGAGGTGTGCAGTGGAATCCCTAGTAACAAAGTGCCATGGTAGGATTGTACTGACAAGCCCCTTCTCAGACAGGGACTGATCAGGGGTTGGACTTGATGATCTTGGAGGTCTTTTCCAACCCAATCTATTCTATGATTCTATGATCATAACATGACAGGGAAATGTTATGTGAGATGAGAGGCGCTATAATTGCAAAACAGAGAGCAAAGTGGGTAGTTGTGGTGTCCCTCTATAGACTGGACTGATGCCTTGTCAGGGCAAGGTATGGAGGAAAAAAATTTTGGCATGTGGTATTGTCTGCTGTGTAGAATAACCTGCAGGAGATGCTGATCTGTGTTTGGTCACAAGTGGTGCATGAGACCTGCTTAAGGAGGCAACTGTCTCAGTATGATTACATTTCAGCAAAAGCAAGCCAAATGAATTCAGAACATGAATATTCAATTTTGAGACAGGACGCTCTGTGAAAATGAGGCAATTTGTCAAAAAAGAAAATAAAACAACCTTGAAAACAGTAGTCTAGGAAGTGAGAAAACTGGAGGCTTCTAAAAATTATGGTGCTAGAAGTTTAGGTAAATTTTGCACTGCAGTTAAAAAGAAAACATAAATGCAGTAAAATCCCTTCAAGGCTTAATACAAAAGTTAAGGCTATCACAAGGAGAGGATTTATATTAAAAAAACGTGAAAATTGCACAAATTAAGAGGAGCCCATAAATTACGACATGTAAAGAGGCAATCAGGAGGAATAAAAAAACCCCCTAAAACTGGAGGAGAGCCTTGCTAATGATGCTTGAGCTGCTAGTGAGAAATTTTTCAAATGCATCAGAAGTGGGAAGCCAGACTTGCCATCAGTGAGACCACTGGCTGGCCAATGGTGAAAGATGCTCTCAGAGCAACTGTGCACTCAGTGCCTCATATCCAGGAAGCTCACTTTATTTGTGTGCTAGAGAGATTCCTACACCCAACAAGTTTTTTCACAGCAGGAAGGTCACAGGACTCAGATCATGTTTGACTAAGAAGGTAAGTTAATAAGTCCCTGGGACTAGATGGCATCCAGCCTGGACTTCTGAAGGGTCTCCAAGATGAAGTTACTGAACTTCTGGCTGTGCAACATGTTGTTACAAGTACCCATTGTGGCAGCAGACTGGTGGTTCATTCCTACCTATGACATGTGGCTGGAGAGCATTGAGGCATCTACAGTGAGTTTGGTTTCCACTCTTGGCCAGCTAATGTTGGGAAAAAAAAGATTGCTGAAAACATGGATGAATAGAGCTGTAGTGAGATCCTGCCTTTCTCTTCTGCTCGAGAATTATACATGCATCAAAGACCATGGAAAAAGAGCTTTTAATTGGCACACTGTAGCTTGAATCTTCCATGTTCAGAATGCCAACCTAGATGGACTATTACTCTAACTCAACAGGGTGCTCCTTATGCTCTCAAACACAAGGTTTAAACTCTTATAAATGTTTGCAAACAGAATTAATTCTATGATGCAGGTCACTGTGCAGAGTGAAGAGCTGTTGTGGGTTGGTGATATGGGATGGCAGTCTTTCTCCTCTTGGAGTCTACCTGCTCATAATGCAGATAAATGTTTATTCTTCCTTTCTCTGATTTTGTCTGGATGTTGGACAGAGGAAAAACCAAGAACTTACAGCTAGTTTCCCCAAACTAACAAGTCACCAAATGTAATTTGCTTGCTGTTAAGGACTGGCAAAGATGTTCCAGCAAAAATGAACTTACAGAATCCTTCGGAGCAGCATGTATCGTTAATGGGGGTTTAATTGCCTAGGCATTTGTTGAAAACAAACATGACAGATGGTTCATCCAGTTTTAGTGTACTGGTGGGGAGTTTTGATACCGGGTGGTGAAAGCAATTGGGAGGGAAAGTCCTTAAATATTTATTTCTTACTAGTAGAGAGAGTTGAAAAGTTTATGCTGAGAACAAGTAATATGATGGTGATCGTGAAATGACACAGTCTATGGTCCTTTGGATGAGAATAAGAGGACAGCCAGGGTCCTGGACAACTAGAAAGTTACAAGATATACTAAAAACTATAAAAGGGGAAGCAGATGAATTATTTTTTACCAATCAGTTCCGTTCTCTGATAAAGTCTGAAACAAATAGTTATGTGATATTTTGTAGGCACCCTTGAGATTGTAAAATAAACACTATCCATTATGAATTTATCACAACTAAAGTGTTAAGCCAGTCTAAATTTTTTTGTACAAAATTTTAACCCATTGGCAGGTAAGAAAGAATCAGCAGAGGCTGGCATTTGACACCATTTCACATGTATATATAAGCAAGCATCAGAAAAATAGTCAAAATGAAATTGTTGAGGTGTCAGATCAGAACTTATTGAGTAACCATTTTCTCAGATGGTGTCAAGGTTTGTAATCAAAGTCATAGGATGGATTAGCTGGGGATTTGAGTAGTATGTACTGGGGTTTCATCCTTTTAGGATCCCAAAGCATTTCGATAACTTGGAGGAATTGCTGGGAAATAGTTCAATAGAAACAAATTCAAGGTACTATCTGTAGGTAGTTAATAAATGGAAGTAATCAATATTTTCCCTGAGACAGTCAGTCAGCATGTGTACTACTTGATGTGGGGATGAGAAGGGAGGTGAATTCCAAGGTATCAGCCTCCTACAAGAGGATCTGGGGCTTATAGAGAAGTACAGGCTGAACAGGATCAGCAGCTCCATGTGAAGAAGGCCAGTGCTTCAGCTGGTGGGAGAAGGAGGTTGAAACACCAGGAATCATCCAGATACCTGCTAATTTTTCTGAATAGGCCAGGGAAGGAGCTTTGCACCTCATTTTGGGAGGTAAGCTTGAGGAAAAGTGAGGACTGCCTGGAAGGGTGAATGTGTAGAAACTGTGAGAATGATTAGAGGGCTAGCAAACATCACCCACTGTGATGGAAGAATGAGATCAGGTAATCTGAAGCAAGGGGTTGGAGGTGAACAAGGGAGCAGTCTTTGAATAAATAAAAGGCTCTTGCAAGGAGGACGAGGAAAATAAAATATTTCCATCGTTATGGTAGCTAGGGCAAACAGTAGTGGTGTTGACTCTATTGGGAGTGCAGCAGAGATAATTCAAATAAGACATTAGGAAAATCTTTCTAAAATAAATATAGCAAAAGACTGAAATAGATTTCAGATCTATGGCAATGTTGGTGATGGTTCATCACTACAAGAGTTTAGGACAGGTTAGCCAAATCTGTCCTGGAAAAGATAGGGGTGTTCTGCTGTGGGACAGAATTGTTCTGAGACTCCATTTTCTTCCTATACTATGTTGCTCTGACTTAGTATTTTTAAACTGAAAAAGTTTTCTGCACTGCATTCCTTTCTTCTATGCTCTATTTTGTGTTCTCTTTGATGTGATAACATTCTTTGAATAGTGTCGCTGATACTTTTCTGCTCATCTGTTTTACCCAACTCAAAATCTTAGAAATTGTTTGCATGACACTTTTTATTCCTAGCCTGCAAAAACAATCTAATGCAAGAGTCACTTAAGAGAAAAGTTGCTTTGATGAAAAGTTCAGCAAATAGTCAAGGAATTAAAAATACGTTTCAGCGTTTGTTTTCTGAGTATACCTTGGCTTTTTTAGGATTCTGCCCTCTAAGTATTTTATTCTTCATCTCTTCTATCTACAACTGTTGTATATTGTTCTCCAAAAACAAACTCCAAAGTGAGTTTATTAGCAAGGCGTTTCTTGTTCCTTGTACTTGCACAGTCCTGTTACTTTCTCCTAAGTGCACTGTTTCCCTCAGTGTTGTGTGGGCTAAGTAATGGTGGAACCTCATATAGTTACTCAGTGAAGTTGGAGAGAGTTTTATGTTGTTGGTGACTGGACTAACTTAGGTGTTTGTTTTGTTTCTCAGAACAGAACGAGTTAGATGGATAAAAAGCTGCTGTCTGGTCTCCTGTGTGCATTGTTTTGCTCCATGGAAATATTTTTCCTTTGTTAACAGGTGTGTACCCACCCACTCTTTCTGTCCCTCATATTAGGAGCAGACAGAGCAATGTTTCTATCTTCTGTGGGGAATTATTGAACTTTCCACAAGACTTCATGTTGTGAGATGGTGTGGTGAAGCAACTCTTTCTGTCACCATAACCTGGAAGTTTTCCCTGGAAAAATTGCTTCCAAATCTGTTCAGTTTATTTAGTTCTGCTTCTGGAAAAAACTTTTCCATTGTGAGACGCAGGGAACCTGTATGAGAGCAACCTATCTTAAATAGACTATGAAAAAGCTATAAGAGAGTATCTCACCACTCAAATGGGATGTTTCAATTAAAGGATGAAATATGAATGGGACTCCCCATGAGCAGAAAGCACAGGCTGTCTACACCCTGCAACAGGCAGCAAAACCACATCCATGCCTCAGGCACCCCAGCTACATGCCTGGACGGATTGGGCAGGTATTGCGGAGTGCTGGCACCAGTGGTCACCTCAGCAGCCCTGGGAATGGACAGCTGCAGATGAACCTCTGTGCTGATGAAAGATATAGAAGACAAAATAAGTTTACTGAAGGCCAGATGAAAAGATTTTAGTCCTAAAATGTTTGCTTGTCCCTTCTGTCAGGGTTTCTCACTGCTGGAAATAAATGGGATATCCCTATGAGATTTGGGTTGTTTGCAAAAGCAACTGAGTGTCACCGTCTCTACAGTCCCCATCACAGGGGCAGCAGCCCAGTGGAGGACAAGAAGACAGCTGTGCATAGAAGAGCCAGAAAGAGTTTTTAAACCGCTGAAGACCATGAAAGATGCCTGACCACTGGTAAATCCCTCTGGGGCCATTGCAGCCAGTTTTTGCCCTTGGGTTTGGGGTGGCTGGTCAGACTGGCCACTGTTTTCCTAGTAAGGCGGCTTTTCATGAAGGTGCACATGGGCTGGAAAGGGGTTTTGTTCTCTGCTCGGTCCATTTGTTGTATAGCTACACAGAAGGCAGACCAACAAAAGATTCAGTTGTGTGACTTTGAATGGAGAAAGGGCTCTGATGTAGATGTATGGTTGCATCTGTCTAGTCTTCACGCTGCAGTGGTAATGTTCATGAGGGAGTATGACCTGCTCAGCAGATGCTGTTGTCTTGGAGTAAGCGTTAACATTGATGCCTTGCTTATCCCTAGTTTTGATCAATGGTAACAGTAATAAAGTGTAATAAAGTAATAAAGAGGAATCAGTGTTTATCTATTAAGATTCCTCTGTAGAGCAAAGTATGACGGATAGATAATAGGCCTTGATGAGTAGTCACCTTTAGTTTCCTTAATAAATGCAAATCAATTGTATTCCTTATCTAAAGGCAAACCAAGGAGATAGTTACCAAAGGAAAGGACTCCTATCCTTCACCCCAAAGTGTGCAGAAATCAGGTTGTACAGAGAACACAAGCACTCAGGTTGCTCCTGGAGGGAACAGGGAACCATGGTGTGGGGCCAGGATGGAGTGAGCATGTTGACTGCACCATGGAGATGGGAGCACAGAGGCCAAATTGATAAGATCTCTTGTGGAGAGAGGGCAATTTTTGGGCACCTCTTTTCCATGAGTCAGCTCTTCTGACTGTTTCTGTTTTAGGGGTGGGGGGAGGAAGGATGGTGGTCAAAGGCAGCAGAAATTAAATTATAGCAGCAGGATAGCACAGTAGCATCTGACGTGAATTCTGAGGCTGAGATTCTTACAGAGATCACAGCTGGCATCAAAACGTCTGAGCTTGGGGAAATGAAAATTATTTGTGTTGCTTAGTTCTTTGTGACAGGGAGTTTACTTCCTTGCATTCTAAAAATAGGCATGACCTCCCTCCTCTTTGAACAGCATCATTTTAACACATTTCCCTTCACATAGTCCTATTTCTCAATGGAAAGGTCTTCTATAGATGCCATTTAAACTTTACCATAAAAGAGATGTGTCAAGGCATTTTCCTTGTAACACTCATTATTAAATATGATTTAAATTGACTTGAAAAACCATTCTTCAATGCATTCTATAGCATTGAAGCCTCCTATTTCTTTCTCTCTCTCTCTTTTTTTTTTTTTCCCTCTGGTAGGGGAAGTACCCCAGGTCATTCATGTGTTATAACAAGATGCTCACTCAATGCTTTCAGACAAGCAAGTGCTTCCATTCTATGATTTTGCTTTGATTAGCACCCATTGCAATGCTTCTGTGCATGAATGCATTGTATCTTTCTTTAGTCCTCAAGAATCTCATGCTGTTTCAGCAGTGCTGTAAGAAAGAAAAGGACCTCTTCTTTCAGTTTGTGCATTGAACGAGACAGCAGTGTTTTAAAGCATGCCTTAGAAAAAGCAAGAAGTCGGGAGACTCTGTGAATTGCATTCATAAAACCATGGGACTGACACTTTGTGATGCTCTCTTCTGGGTGATCCATTGCAATTCCAGGCATACTCCCTCCTGCCACCGATGCCATCCTGTGTGATATATCTAGATCTGCTCTGATGCAAGGCTTGCTTGTGCCTATGTGAGAAAGGAATCAGGTGTGAGTGTTCAGATTTCAATATAAAGAGAGCAATGGGCTGATGCAGCATATGGGGCTCAGCCCATGCTGTAAGGCAGAGCAGCAAGCCACTGCTGGGATCCAACAGGGATGGGGAAGGGGAGTGCGTGTGGGCAAGTATAGGAAACAGGGACAGCCAGTTATTTTGTAGGAGGACTGATGCATATTCAGAACTCGCTTTACATTGACCTTAAGATGCACTGGAGAGTCTGGAGGCTTTGCATTCAGAAGAGATAGCACAGCCAAATAAAGGAACAGTATATGCTTTTTGTATATATTTCATCACATTCAGACTGATAAACGGGTGAGATGTGCTCAAACCTCTGCAGCAGTTTCTGCTAGCTTAATTCACAAGAAATGATACAGCGCTTTATCACCTTGTTAGTGGCCTTTAGCGTCTCCTGTTTAAATTCCCGTATCTTACTTGTTTCTGTGATAAATGTGGTGCTGCATTTTCCACCCATGCACTGTACAGTGAATTTTTTTACATCACAAGAAACAGTGCTTTAGACTTAAATATCTGTACTGAAATAATGCAAACTATATATTGAGTCGATTACTCCTAAGTAAATGAGATTGTAGTTCCCACCACAGTAAGTGTGAGTTATTCAAGATTTTGATATTCAAGACCATCTGTATTCCAGGCTTTAAGCCAAACTTAGTGCAGAATATATTTGTTAGAGAATACTGTTATTAGATAAGTTAAATGTTAGCAATAGGCTGTCAGCTTAATTATGGTAGCTGGCTGCTCTTAAAAAACCAGTGGTGTTTTGTTTTGGATGGAAGTGTCTGTGTGATAACATTCTCCAACTTCTTGTAGTTCTTGAAGTCAGTGCTGCAAGGCAGGAAAATGCCTGTGGCAAAGCCTTGCTCAGATGCCTTATTTATAGGTTCCTATTAGCATGTGTCCTTTTTTGACACATGACACAACCATTGACTGAATCATGGGATGAGCTCCACAGTTACTGAGCCACAGCTCCCTGACAGGGCACTCAGAGATGCTCTGCCATTCATTTGGCTTGGCTGTTTGGTTTTTGTTTCCTTTTTATCAACCAGTTCATATCAATGCCCTGTGTGTGAATATGAGGTTGAAATGGTCAGGAAGCAAGACTTGCATGAAGCTTCCTGGAGATATTTTTTGCTCACTATTGGTTCTTAAAAAATACATTGATTCAAAAGTGGACGTGTAGTTTTTCCCATGGACTTGTGCTCCAGGATTCACTAGCTCCTCCATTCATCTGCTTCTGCAGATCCTCTGCTTCTGTTTATCCAAAGGTAAACTAAGGAGATAGTTAGCAAAGGAAAGAACTTCTATCCTTGCACCCCAAAGTGCGCATAAAACAGGTTGTACAGAGAACACAAGCACCCAGGTTGCTCCTGGAGGGAATAGGGAACTTTCTACTTGTGCACAGCCTCTTTCCTTGCTTGCTTTGAGGACCTAAGATGGATATTATCTTTTTGGTAGGAATAAGTTGGCTCTTCAGTGAAGGCCATCATCAGCACTGGGTTTCTCAATGGGACTGGTAGTAGAAGCATATTGCACAACTGTCTTATACACCTAAGCAATTATTATAGTGCTGTTTTTAAATGAACCTTGCATACAGTCGTCTCTTGCATTTCAAGAGTATAGTTAAGGCAATAGCCAAGAGTCACAAAACCTGAGGGGAACAGGGTACCAGACACTGGGGAGTGGGAAAGGCACTTGGAGGCTCCTTCAGGCAAAGTTCTGCCAAGTTTGCTCAGGGAGTGACCTTGTGCTGGCTGCTTGACCTGCTATGCAACTACATGACCAGGCTTTTCCCCCTGCTAAATTCTCCTGACAAACTTCTACTTAATGGCATCTCTGCTGTCTCTCCCAAACACCACTGAATGAAACCTCTGTCTCTGCCTCCTCTTCATTCCATTTGCCCATTTGTGTGAAAACATGAGGTTCCTCTGGCACTGGATTTCTCCCTCCTTCACTGTTAGTTACTATGGGAACTGCAAATAGGAGAAAAATCAGTCCTTTCCCCAAATACAATATGAGAACATTTCAGTGTTATGTTCATGTTAAGTGCTGAATATCTAGGTTCCTGAAGGATGGATGTATGAGTGACAATTGTGTGAATAACCTGTGTGGTGGCCAGTCTCTTCGCGAACGAAGAACCGGGGAAGGTCTTTCCACCTTCCAGCCTGCGCATTGGATTTTTTAGGTGAGACACAGTGTGCGCGGAACTGAGCCCACCCTTTAATCCTGAGGTTCATCTGCCGGGGCCAAGCACGCTTGGACGGTGGCAGCGAGGTCCTCAGGACGTAGATGGATTGCCTTACGGGCTAACGAGCTCCANTGCAGTGACAGTGCAGTGTGTTTTCCTCTACACCACCGGGGGCTCCCGAATAACCTGTAAATGTTAGGTAAATGACGTGTTGCTCTTGCCTTCAGTATATCTGGTATAATGAAAAAGTGCTCTAGGACTTTTGTTTCCATGTACTCTGTGTCATATAGTAGAGGAGTTTCCCTATGAAATCATACTTTACTTCAGTTTCAAAATACTTGTAAAATGCACATATATTAGTTAGCGGTGACTGGCATTTTTAGGGTAACAAACAAATTCTAAGTTTCAAAGAGAAAGTGTACTCAGATCTTAACCAATTATTTGTTTTGACCTGAGGTGAGACAAGAGGCCAGTGAGACTTCCAGTGAGTCCCTTGAATGTAGTGTCAACTGCTTTTATGTGGAGGATGGCAACAGGCCATTGTTTGGAAATCTGAAATAACTTTTTTTTTTTTTTTCTGCAAGTAGAAGTTGTAAATGACTAAAAGAGATTTCAAATGTGAAAGTTTCTACTGTTCATTAGTGTGGAATTCATTAGTTTTCCTCTCTGGTGGTGGTTTTCTTATAGAGGGCAATTGAAACAGAGAGAAGAAACTACAAGGAGAATTTTCAGAACAACCCAGCACCAAAGATTTGGTATTAGGTTGAGACTGCTGGTAATCCTGAAGACTGGCTTCCAGATTGCCAGTGGCTGGGCCATCCTGCGTAATATGCTGAAGAGGAGTACATGCAGCTCTGTAGCTTGCCTCATGCAGACCTGTGCTACACTGCCATGAAGCAAGGTTGAGTTCTTCCTTCTGTCTTTGGTGCTGACTTTGTTCAGACACTGATTTTATATATGATACAGGTTTGGTGCATGCAGAGGGAGTTGAGGAGGAAAAAGGGCACTTGTTGAAGTATGGTGGTTCAACCTTCAGCTTTCCCTTGAGATGCATTAGATGTGGGTTTCTGGTCTAAATTCAGGAAATGATAATTATAAGATTAAAAAAATCACACACCCCCCCTCCACTTCCATCTCCCAGAAAATACACATACCCATAGACAAAGAAAGCTGCAGTGGAGAAGTTTGTACAAAAAGCTTTTTTTTTCTTCCCCCCCTGTACAGTATCAATGTTAAAAAATGTGACTTAGAGCTCTGTTCTTTTCCAGCCAAGCAAAAAAATGTATGTAAGCTTTACCTGCTTGTCCCAGCCCTGTTCCAGTTCTATATAGAATTTTTTCCAGCTGACCTTTCCCAATTCAGCATTTAGGTTTGGGGATTAGATTTTTTATCTCCTTGAATCCCTCACCCTTATCCTGTCTCCTTCTGTCACTTACATCACACTGAGATGGCTAAGCCAGCATGGAGTCCTTTTACCCCTCAGATTAATGGAGAACTAAAAACTGGAAGTTATGCAAAATGCTGTTGCTCAGTTTGAAAAGGCCCCATGTGCCAGACTGTACAGGGAACAATGGATGATGAAGGGCAGGGTTTCCAGGTAAAAGTCCTTGTTCTTATCTGCCTGCTTGTTCAGGGGGCTGGCAGCTCAGGCTGCAGAGTTACTGCTGTGGCCGTGTTCACAGATGCAGGATGAGGGGCACTCCTCAGCTATTCTGTGGGGTTCCACGCAGAGCCTCTCAGTTCCTCTTCTCCAATCCTTCAGTGAAAGTTCCCAGCTACAGTTCAGCCCAGGGAATTTCCACATCCAAAGAAAGTCATCCCAAAGCACTAAAATATTTCAGTACCCCCTTTTTGTGTCAGGAGGAGAAAAGATGCTCTTGTTTGGAGTTTTTCCAGTGTGAGTGGCGATGGAGCATATCCTGGGCCAGGAGCAGTTTTATGACCCCAGCTGTACCCAAATGTAGCTAGCTTGAAGGGCTGTTTCAAAAGAGCTATGAGAAATATTTGTGGGTTTTTTTGTTGTTGTGGGGTTTTTTTAAATTGTATCTACTGTAGAGAACCTTCCCTTGCCTGTCTCTGATACTGATATAAAGCTCCTCTAAGGTTTTCTAAATGTACAGTCTTTCACTTTTTATATAGTAAGAATTAGTTCTGATTGAATACTTTACTTCACTGAACTGGAGATAAGATGAATGGGGAGCTGCTGGCTAAGAAAAGGCTCTCACAATGTGTTTTAGACCTCTATGTCCCTGAGCACTTGATCTATTGATGGGTTTTGTAATGCTGTTATCCTGCTGATCTAGTTGCAGGATTTTACCTCATGCTGCAGAGCACTTGCAGAAGACAAAAGGGAGGAAAGAGTAGTGGTGACCCAGTTTTTCTCACGTGTGTGCACACAGTATGTCCTGGATGCCCTACAAGTCATTTTGGTGGGCAGCGTTCTTTGTGCTGGGGCTAATCTCAGAGTTTGATACTCCTATGTTCATGAGGAAAAAGCAGCAGGACAGAGTGGGATGCTATGCTCTATGTTTGAAGTATATCCTGCAAAGCTTTATTTGGAAATATCCACAGCTGTGGCCCTTGTACTACCTTGTAGTAGGTGAAACTGGATTTTTAGTACTGCTTTAGGAATGTCCTCAGACATGTCTCTTGAGACTTCATGCCCCTTGATGTGAACTGTGCAGAGTGAAGAAGGGAATTGGTTTTAGCAGTCCTCTTAAAAAAAAACTGTGCGGGCAAACCATCAAAATCCTAATGCTGAAATTGCATTTAGTTTCTTCCAAATGCATTCTCAAAGTATAAACTAAATATTCTCTTGGAGGGAAACCAGAGATATTTTTAACTGGAAGAAACCAGGCTGCAGGGAAGGGCCTTTTAGCCTGGGACTATGAGCACTTAGTGCTACTTCTTGGCTCCAGCCTCCCCGAAGGGAATTATTTGCCTTGTTTTTGTACCAGTGCAGCAATACAGTACCAGTCACAGCCTCATTACCTCCTGGAGTTCTCCCAGCCTACATATTTCTTTAAGACATAGACTTACTGGGCCAGATTCCAAATAGTGTACCACTTCTTATTAGATATGCAACCCATATGGATCATTTACATTTCAGACACTCTCATTATACGTTATTCTTCACAAAACAACTGAGAGAAAATCCAAAACATTGACTACTATCATGATACCCAAAATCTATACAAACAATGGTCTTTAGAGAAATCTAGTCTCATTTCACAGGCAGGAGCTATACTGAGTCGGACCCCACTGTGCTACATTTTTGGAAAATTATGCGTGACTGGCTCAAAGCAAGGTCCTGTTCAGGTTCATAGCAATCTTGCCATTTATGCCAATGGTGACAAAGTTGCAGGGCTCATGTGTAGCTTTTGGTGTCTGTAAAGTTATTGTTATTTTTTTTTGTCAGATACAAAGTGCAGTTCATACCTACCTCAATGCCTTCAGCAAGTTTTCACAGCTGGCATGTGAATACACACATATCAATCCTTTCTGATAACTCTGGCCGGCTGCCAAAGTAGTTGAATACGGATATGGCCCTGTTTGAATTTGAACACCCGTCTTGCATCCTCTGAGATGCTAAGAAGTCATGAACAGTTGCAAGAGTCAAACTGAAATTTATCCACCGTCTTGAAAGCTGTGCTTGGAGTTCTTCAAAACTTCCCAGCATTCTGTAGGTTTTCTGTAGGGCTTCTTAGTGAAATGTTTTTGCAGAGGGCAGAAAATCTCTATGCAATAGTTCTGAGGTAGTGCTGTGAGAGACAAGTATCTTCACTGAAGTTTTATAGTAGGAGCACTGATTTGGTTGCACATCATTGTTGTTTGATTTGGAGGTTTTTTCGGTTTTTTTTTTTTTTTTTTTTTTTTTTTTTTTTTTTTTTTTTTTATGCTGTCTGGTCCTAAGGTAGATGGCCAACAAGAGAGACCTATCAGGAGTCACTGGCTTGCCTGGCCTTCCTTTCAGCAGCAGTGGCCTGGGACGTCCAGGTTTAGTGTGTCAGGACACTGGAAGAATTATATTACCTGGCTGGTCTGTCTGCACCTTAGACAGAAATACTTGCAACTAAAATTGGATGATGAGGATCATTAGGGTAAGTCTCTGTCATTGGCATTACCTTTACATGTAGTAGCTGGCGTTATTCCAGAGAATATGGACGAATTATAGCTCAAAACCAGATGTGTTTGAATATATTTCAAAATTGATGCTTGCCAATATGTGTGTTCCTTTCTGATCCAAACATCAGCCTTTGAAATTAACAAGAGAGCTGAATGAGCTTTTCTTCTAAGTCGGGCATTTTTTAGCTTCTTTCTGTGGGGCTTCCTTAGTTTCTAATCAAATGTACATTAAGCTAGAGCAAGAAAATGTCTTTTTTTCTTTGTGGCTATTTATTATGATTATCTGTTTTCAAGCAAGTTGAAATAGCTGAAAATTACTGAGACTGCTTAAAGGCATTTTGCTCTTTTGTCAAATTTTATTGAATTTGGCCTGTGGGTTGAAGAAACCCGTAGCACATACAGACACACAGACTGTGGCTGCACTGGCTGTGTTTCCAGGAAAAAATTAGGCTAAGAAGGTCAAGCTGTTTTTAGCCCTGAGGACAAACACCATAGCTTGGAAAATGTTTCTCTGTTCTCGGTTTACTTCTAAATGAAAAATATTATTTATTTTTAACTTCTAACAATTCCTAGCACTTCTGTGTTTCCCTACTTTATTTAAGATTTTCTGTAATTAGAAGAAAATGAATAATGCAAAAATGGATTTGCAAATTAATAGGTTGAATTTATGGTGCTAAAAATGAGGCTGCATTATGAATTATTCATGTATACCTGAATAAGCATTAACTTTTCTTGAAATGGTTGTCCAGAAGATTCAGAGTTTCTTTCCTCACCAAAATAGTTTTTTTGGTAGTCAAAAATAACAGCATCAAAATCACATGAGAATAACAACAACAACAACAACAACAAAAAAGCAGATGAAATAGGTTTTATGAGTCACAGTCATTAAATATGTAGAAACACAATGATCTGTTTTAAATACAGATTAAATTTGAAGGAAAAACATAGTCTAAATATCATACAAATCAGCTTGGATGTTAGTCTTTGTAGAGAGACAATGTTGTTAAAGGGTGTCATGAGTTATTTGTTAAAAAACTTAGGAGATGTTTAAAAAGGTTCAGCATATTTTACAAAAGAGCAGAAACCATATTCCAGCACAACTAGCTGTGTGAAACAGCCAGGTATGGGATCTGAGAGCCCTGAGGACATCTGCTCAGTACTCAGCTTCTGCAGGTCTTCACGTTGTTGTCTTTGGCTGGAGGCTCCACAACTGTAGCAAGACCTGACAGAGGTGACATGCTGAGTCTTGACTTCTGTCTTTCAGATTCAAAGGAGAAAATATTTAGTGCCACAAGAAAATGACACATGAATGTAGGTTTGATGACCAACCATCTTTACGTTTGTATATACCAGGAACATCCTGTTAATTAGTCATTAGGTGATCCAGAGGTCCCTACCTGAGATGCTGCCTTACTTAGTTCTCTCTTTCAGGGCTCTGAACCTGTGTGACATGGTAATGCTATCTCTGTGAACTGTTGGAGGCAAAAGACCTAGGACTGCCTTCTGTTTTGCTTTGCACGTGTGTGGAGGATTCTTGAATTTATAGAAAGTGGGCTAAAATCTTAATGCCTTCCAAATCATCATTTAGGTTTCTCCTGTTTAAAGCCAGATCAGTCTTACAGCTCTTTGGGTATCCTTTTCTCCTGTTTAAAGCCAGATCAGTCTTACAGCTCTTTGGGTAGCCTCTGTGGATGTTGGGCTTGCTCAAACCAGCTTCTGGAGAAGTTGAAACCCCCAAATTTATTATGAGTCTTCATTCCAATAAGAGTCCCCAACTTCCCTTCCTCTGCGATCCCTTCCTCTGGGGCAAAGTGACTCAATACTGCTGGTGATAATGAACAGTCCTGTTTGACTGATGGGCACTTCACACTGATTCTATGATGCTGGGGTCAAGAGCACAGACAATTCTCAAGGTGCAGGCTAAAAATGTGCTTCACTCAAGCCTCTTTCTTCACACTGATAAAGCAAAACCCAGTGGGGTAAAATACTGTTCCACTTTCAGGTTCTAGTTTTTAAATACATCCTTTTCATTAGTAAGCATTACTCTATTTCAGTGGTTATCTACACACTTATAGCACACCTGGCTTCTGTCAGTGCTGAATTCCCAGTTTGCCATGTGCTGGGCAGTGGATGCCAAATTGTTTTGCAGCCTAGTGATGCCAAAATATGAATGGACAGAGCAAACTGTTGAAAAGAAAAGAGAAGCATGAATGGAAAAAGTAGCTGTGGGAACAGATGTACACTTGCAGGCCAGAAGCAAATGTAACTAAGAGGCTTTGAATGATTTGTAGTACTTCCATACTAATATCACCTCTCTAACTTGCTTTACAAACTTTGTCCCTAGATGTCAGCATGTGGCACATCAGATGGACACTGAAGTGGAATTTTGTACAAAAGGATAGAGGAAGTTAAATATTCTATTTTTGTTATATCTGGGAAACTCTTTACATCTGTTTTCTCAAACAATTGACAGGAGGTTTTCCAAGTGGGAAGAATTTGGTTGATGCTGAGTTATTGCTCTGTCAACATTGTGGGGATTTGAAAAACAGCTGTGGGTTGTATTTGAAGCTAGAAGGAGGGGAGAGGAGCAATGTTAGCTCTGGACAGGGAACTACTGAGAAAAGCAATAATTTTTAATCACTCTTTTTCTAAAGTGTGATAGCTTTGCATTAGAGACAATAACTCTTTCTGAAACATCTCTGTGTTTTTTTCCCTTTTGTGATACTAACCCATTTCTAAGACACTGGATATGGCTTCTTCTTCTTTCTCCCCCTCTCTCTCTCTCTCTCTTTCATGATGTTTGTCAGTGCTTTTGCAGCCTTTGGCAGCTTCCCAGCCAGAGCAGGTTCCCTGCCAACAGACTCCCCTCATGGCAGCTCATTTTATAAAGGGCTGACTGCTTTGATGGATGATAAGGCTAAGGAGAATGGAGGAAGAAGGGACTTTTTTTTTTTTTTGAGAAAAAGTCCCTCTCGCATCTGAAAGACACTTTGTAAATAGAGTCAGTCAAAACTTTGCATGGTTTTGTCAAGAGGGAGCCCATCAGGGGTGAAAGGCGTTCCTGTAGTGCTCTGTATGTGATACTGGGTGTGGGAGGTGGAGGAAAGGTTAGGTTAGGAAAGGTTAGGCAGGAAAGGTTAGGAAATCAAAAGGAAAACAAATTAGAATCTTAGGCTGTGAGAGAAAAATACAATGAGTGGAGAGAAGAGGAAAATAGTCAAGGGAGAAGACTGAAACAAAGAAAGAAAGAAAGAAAGAAGTTGTAAAGTAGACATGGAGAGAGAGAAACAAAGTCTGAAAGCAGAAGAGAGAAGCTGAAGAGAAGTGCTGGAGGAAAGCAAGCTTGGTGGATATGCAGCCGTGTGTGCACACTTGGTAGAGGAATAGGGAAGAGCTGAAACTAGGTCAAAAAATACATCATCAGAAAATTTGCTGAACTCCTGTCTCACAAATCTAGCTTGTACCCTGCAAATGGAACTGGTACCCCTCAGTGTTGAATTTAATATTGATGTTTACCTCTGCAGGTATCTTGTTGAGCCTTAAAGGTCTTGATTATATCCATCTTACGGAGATTTGCCTCAGTGCTCATAATTATTGCAGACACAGAAGAAAATACGTTTCAAATCAGTCCAGTATTTCCTTCCTTTTTTGTGTCCTGGCTGGATTCTGATGTTGACAACTAGTTCAACTTTGCTTACCTTACCTTACATTACCAGTTATATTGTTTACCAGTTTTTCACATCTTAAGAACCTCCAGTCCAGTGTGAAAGCCTCCTGGTTTTCACATCCTCTGGCTGCAGAGGGTAGGAACATAAAACTGCATATTCCCAGTGTACATATGATCTTTCAGGAGCAGCATCAATGTGTCATCTCATTTCCTTGTTCATTCCAACAAAACCACTCGTGAATGTGATTACTCAGGACCATGCAAATTGCAACTTAAGGAAAAGACCTCTGTAGATGTCTGGGCAGGAGCAAACCTGTCCTGTATGCTTGCGTAAAGCTCTCTCAGGTCTAAGTCTAGACCAGCTTGCTACAAACACTGCATTCACACTGCCTTTTCCAGAGGCAGTGGACAGCATATTAATGGTTACCTTGTTAAAAAGTTTTTTCTTTCCTCTCTTTTTTTATTTTTTATTTCATTTCCTCTCAGCAGATGAGGACTGCAGGGCTATCATTAATTCAAGATAACTCTAAGTGTCCAGTAATAGAGGTAATTCTGTCCTTTGAACACCTTTTTTTATCCACACTTGTAGCTGTTGGTGATATCCCCATCCCATTCACATTTATTGAGATAGCACAGACAAACGCTTCTAAAAAACGATGCATCGTCTTCTCTTTTTCATGGTAAATTTTCTCTCTTTGACACCACTTGCTGTGTTCTCTATTTCCACACTAAGTCAGTGGTATTGCCTATCTGCCTGCTGCAGGCTGTGCTGTAGAGGCTGGTGTTTGCTCCACTGCTAGCCTGTGGCCAGCAGGAATGGCCATGGGCCCTGCTCTGCTGGAGGCGGCTGCAGCACAAGAAGGGACAGTTCCAGCAGAGAGGGACTGAAACTGGGTTGAAGCAAGCTGTGCTTTTAAAGCACAGTGACTTTCTGACTACTTGTGTTGAATCTGGAAAAAGGTCCCATTTGTTTAATTTCCTCTTGGTTGCTGATTGCAGTGTGTTACAGTGATTAGACAATGTGTTTATACCTCAGCCTGTTTTGACTTGTTACCTCCAACCCTCAAGGTTTTGTCTCTGCTTTTGTCTTTGATCTACGCAAGTTGACAAAGCAGTTTCTTTAGGATATAGATAGGACTTATGAGGTTTAAGAGGCAGTTATCTGCTTAGTTGCCATTGAGGTTTTATGGGACCTAGGCACTGGCCTGGGCTCTGGATTTCAAAAGCAGTCCCTGGATTCTGATGAAGAATCACCCTTTCATGCTGAAATGTAGGCATTCCAGTCTGTTCTCTGAGTGGTGTATATACATGCAGATCTTTCCCAACAGTGCCTGGGTACTGGAAGAATTACGTCTTCTGGGATTATGCAGACCTCAGTTTCAAACAAGTTTTGTGTGAGCAGCTAGTCTGACCTCCTATACTTCAGTCTTACTCCTACAGAGTAAGTCTGAAGTCATGAAAATAACGTAAATGAGTTTTAAAAAAATAATCTTAGAGTCAAGCCAAATTTCTTTATATTTTGCCTGTGCTTATTTTGTGGATCTTTGCTTCCTCTATCAATCAAAATGAGATTAAACTTCCTCTCTTGCTTAATACTTGGTTAAACATTACACAGTCCATTGGCCCCAGATAAATGTGTCTCCAATTACGTGGGACTTCTACTAATAGAACTCGAGTTAAGTAGTAGTCATTAGAGTAAATCAAATATCCCAGTAAAGTGGCCTTCAGCTGAAGTTAGGTGCGTGCAATCATGGCCCTCAGGGCCTGGGGCTTGATTGCTCACAGCCTTGCAGGTTTCTTCCTATAAGTGCCATTTTCTAAATGAAAAATGTCTTCCTTTATTTTTGCTGTGGATCCTATCGATTCATAATAAACAACCTCAAGTACTTTTTGAAGCCTCCTTGAGGGAATTCTATTTTTATTGGGATTTAAAAAATGGAAATAAATGGGAAAACAGGGAGAATTACTGTGTTTTATCTTGCTCACCAAAACCTCACCTTGTTTGAACTCAGAAGTCAGAGTATATTCAAGCATCAGAGAAGCAGAAAGTGTTCAAGTTTGTGGAATAATAGCTTTTAAAAATTCACAGAGTACTAAATATTGAATGATTAGCTGAATGAAATTTCCAGACCTAGAATGTGGAAAGATTAGTCCAACTTCCCAAAGGAAATGAAGCTTGCGCAGCTATGCAGTCTTTCTAAGCTGCCTATCCTTCCTCCCCCAGGTGCAATGTTTGAGCCCACCAGTCACTTGAGCAGATCTGATAGAAGCACGAGGTTTCAAAAAGATATGGAGTTGTTCCAAGTTCTGTGAAGGTGATTAGTTAGGGGGGAGGAACAAAGAGGCTCTGCAGGAGGACAGCAGCTTATCCATGCAGCACACAGGGCTCAAACCCCTGGCAGCAGGTTCTGCCCACAGCTCAGCAGCCCACAGCAAGCAGGATGAGGTGGGAGGATGTGGAGAGTTCCAGGTGCGTACGGGGAGGCTCCAGGGGGTCACTGTGGCAGAGGGACGTCAGGCTGGAGGTGGAGTGCTGTAACCAGGAGGTTGCTAGGGCTGTAGAATATCAACCATCAGGAAAACAGCTTCGTAAGTCTTGTTGGGAATGGGACAACTTGCCAGTGTTCTGCGAAGGAAGGGAGAGGCAAAATGAATCTAAGACCCTGAGACTGCCTCGGTTAGAGCCTGGTGCTAATAACACCAAGGTTGTGGATTAAATCCCTGTATAAGCCATTCACTTAAGAGTTGCACCTAATGATCCTTGTGGGTCCCTTCCAACTCAGAATATGCTGTGATTTTGTGATCTCTGCCCATTTATATGGACAATTTTAATGTTTCAGCATCCAACAGTGCAAGATATTACTTGAGCTTCCCTCAGTCCCGTCTCTGGTTCTGCTAACGAAGTGCTTGAGGAAGAAAGAGGGATGTCAGAGCAGAGCAGGCAGGACTGGAAAAGCACAACTGGGACTATGCAGGAGGCACCCCAGGAAGGCCTGGGCACTGCAGCTCTCCTGCATCTCAATTCAATGCTCCAGGGACACTGCCTGCACCATGCTGGCCCCGTGGCTGCCACCAGAGCTGTCAGGTGGTTACAGGGGCCACCTACTCCCACAGTTGGGTCCTGTAACTGCCTCAGGATTTTTTAAAAATATCTTTCCTCCTTTTGTTTGTTTGTTTCTTTGTGTTTGTTTTGTGCTTTTTGATTAGTTGGGGCTTTGTTTATTATTTTGGGGTTTGTATGTTTTGGTTGAGGTTTACCTGTTTTGTTTTGGTGTTTTGTTTAGTTGGTTTTGTTTGGTTTTTGTGGTTTTTTTTCTGGAGCAAGAAGGTAGGATACTGCTGTTAAGCAGGAACAAGATGCCTTGCAGTTACAGCTGCTCCTGCAGAAGCTCTGCCTGATGATGTTTTGTCTGTTATCTTCCCTGTGAGGATTGTGAGAAGGGAACAAAAATACTGAGTGAGCTCTGCTTTAAGGGATAACCTCTATGATATCTCTACTTTTGCATCAGAAATGTGCAAATAGGAAATGACAGCATTATTTTCCTTCTCTTCTTTCTGCAGTATGATTTCTCCCCCACCTGGCATACTGATTTGCTGGAGAATCCACGTAGCAATTTGGTGGAGAAAAAATCATTAAGTACAAGCAGGACTTGCTCAGCACTGTACTGTGATTGGATTTTTACCAGCACCTAATTTCCCCCCACCCCCCAGTATCTCAAAGCACTACATGTGTATAACAACATTACATTTCAATTTTTTCAACCTTTAACCAAGCTGAATGACAGTAGTTAACAAATCATCTCATCAATGCCTTAGAGATCTTCCTCATCCTTATGTGTGCCACACACACATTCTTTCTCAAGCAGTTTTGCATACTTGAGACAGCATGTCATAGTGCCAGGATATTCTGGTCAAAAGGTCTTTTTTTTTTATTTAAACTGAACTTTGCATAGCGCTTTATCTCTGCTGCCAAGCCTTAAATTCATCAGGAGAGTAGCCTAGAAGTTGTGAGTTAAGTTAAAATTGTGGTTGTACTTTTTTGTGTGCTCTTATTTCTGAGCCCATGAGGTGCAGTCAAGCTTGCTTCCACTATGAACTTTTTAAAAATGTGCAATTCAGACAGAAATATAAAATGTTTGGGGAAGGAACCAAGGAAAATTGTAGATTTAACACAGAACCTCAGAGGTGAGTTAATCCATAAAGAGGTTGCAATTCCCTTATAGGAGAAATTTTGGTGCTTCTAGAAGATAATGTTGGTGATGTAGACTGACCCAAGGTTCACCTATCCCAGAGTTCTGTTTCTGACCGTGTCCAAAAATGAAGACCAATGGAAGAGTCTGAGCAAGACAAGTATGTTGTGATACTTGATGTTCTCTGAGCCTTCACCTTTTTGAGCTCAGAAACTTCACAGCTAGATGTGGTCCCAGGGCAGTTCCCCTCTGTGAGAATATGTCCGGCCTTCCCTTGAAGCCAGAAAACTTGTATCATCTGCAGTGCCCTTTGTTGAGGAGCTCCTGCTGCCCTTTTAACTGTTATTTAGCTTCAGCTGATGACCCCATAATTCTGGTACTGTTAGGGAAGCAGAGAACCAGTCTTTTTGCAGACTTTTATTGTATACCCACAAGCCACCTCTTTTACAGACTGATGTGTCCTACCTCACTGATTTGTTCCTGGTACAGCAGCTTTCTCTGCCTTTGATCTTCTCTCCTGCCATTCTCTGAACTTTTGCCAGCTCTGCTATAAACCTTTTGAGTGATTTTCTTGCTCAGCCGCATATGATTCCTCTGCAATTCTTCACAGTTGGTGCTAGTCCTTACTATCCCAAATAACTTTGTATTCTTGGTAAGCTTTCTCACTTCACCCTTTTCTAAGTTCCCTGTAAATACAACGAACAGCACAGACCCCTCTTGAACTGTTGCTTACTCTTCACTGAGAAAATGCTTCTACTGTATTTCTAATTGTGCAAGGACCTTCCATGGACTCTTGGTCTCTTCTAAAGCTTTAGAAGATGTTTTTAAAAATTAGGGCAGTCAGTGTCTCAGTGTCAAACAAACCACCCTTACCTTCAGGTTTGTGGATCCCTTTGAAGATCTCCAGGGAGAGTAAGGAAAACCATCTCGTTATAAAAGTCATACAAACTCTTCCTGCTGTAATCATCCCAAATAGCTTGTGCTTCTCTGGCTGCCCACTAATTTTAATCTCTATTACAACTCCTCGTAATTGTCCTGGTTCAAAGGTCAGGCTACCTTTCCCACATCTCTTCAGGTGATTTTCTAAAAATTGGTGTTGCTTCTACCCACAGCCGTGACTGAATGTTGCAATGCATCCTGGAACTGAAGAGACTGTCTCCAGGAGCTCAACACTCTGCTGGTGTCCTGGCTACTTCTCTGGCCAGTATATGGGACACATCACACTATTCTCAAGTGAAAAATTGTGTGCTCACAGAGAAAAAAATTTCAAAGTATAGATAGGTAACAAAGGCTGGGTGCTCACATGGCAAGGGAGGTGTTCAATCCCTGCTGTGCCACAGCTTAGTCTCTCTCTGCCTCTCTCCCTGCATGTGCTGTGGGCATAGTGATATTTTGCTGGCTCATAGGGTCAAGGTTGGATAAATAGACTGCAGACAGCAAGAATCTTATTTGCTGCTGCAATCAGTGCCATAGTAGAGCCAAAAATAGGTGGTTGAGTGTATATGCAGCACCAGTGAAGCATCACTAACCTTGTGTGACAGAGCAAGTGCTAACACGCAAGAAATGAGTGTTGGGGGAAGGAAGTGGGAAAGCCCTGGCTGGGCACAGCAGGGTCAGCCTCTCCTGATGGAAAAGGTGCTGGGTTCCCTTGTGAAAATGTTGCCTTAGGCATGACTTTTGAAACAGAGCATTTTTTGTCTGACTTGACCCTTTGTGTGTGAACTTTTGGGCCCTGCTTAGGACTGTAAATCCAAACCTTCAGACATGCTGCTGATGAGAAGGAAGTTCTTCATGATCTGGAGGTGAAACTGATAGTAGAAAGAGCCATGCCTTGTGAAGTGCAGAGCAGCAGGAAGGGACTGTCACAGACGGGCATGTTGTCCACAACTCTGCAAAGAGTAGTCAAAATTGGCTGGAGTACAGCTTTTCCTTATGTTGCACTACACCTCTAATTTAAAATTCCACATGGAAATGACTTTTAGTGGGTAGTAATTTGCAGGAAAAAAAATTGTTATATTTAGTATTATGAAAGTTATCTCAGGCTGTCTGAGACGCATTGGAGTGTGTGCTGTCTCTGCTTCATGGAGTGTGCTTTAGTCCAGCCACACTTAACAGAGGCATTTGCATGAGTAATTAACTGCCATTTCCTGCAAATCAAATTACTTGGAATTAGAATTTTAAATTACTTTCCAATTACTTAACCATACTTGTTAGTGAGAGAGAGAGAGAGCAATGTTTTTATTGTGCTGCATTTAGAAAAGGGCAGAGGCTCTTAACTCTTTAAAGAGAGCAATTATTTCTAAAAAGCAGTGTGACCAGGGATCCCAACCTTATTCACTTTACACTGCTAACAACCACTGGAGCCGATGATGCTGCTTTCACAAGTGAGATGAGTTAATTTGCTTCTTAAACTTAATGAGTAGAACGAAATAAAATGTCCTTTGTTAGCATCACATTTCAAGGACATTTGTATAGGCTTCTGTACAAAGTTGTTCTTGTTTTTAAAGTATACAGCAAGGTGATTTGGAGCCTTTTGCTGACAGGCTCTATAACTGTATGTGCAGCTGTACATATAATTCTAAATCAAGATGTCCCTATTATCACTTATAGAATCAATTTAAATTGCCAATGGGAATGTTCCACTAATATCAGAAAACAGTATTTCCTAAGAATATTCTCTGAAAAACTTACAGACCCTGAATTTCCTCGTGTCTTCTGTCAGATGGTGATCAAAGAGATTGTCTGTCTTTCTGTCTACCTGAAACACAACTAAAAAATAAAAGGGGTTATGTAAAGCTCATGAAGCTAGGACATCTTATTTTGAAGTTATGCTATGGGTTCTTTGGCTGGTATTCCACATCAGTGCACTGAAGTAAATAAACGTATTCATGTTTCTTGGTTCCTGCAAACTAGATCTTGCATGTAACTTGAATGACTTCCTGGCTATCTACTGTGATTGTTCACAGAGTCAAAGCCTTATTATGAATATCTGCTTGAAGAACACAGTGCCCTGTTAACCGTTAATAGGAGCCAATGAATCCTAATGGATTCAGTGCCTAGGGAATATCTGATGTTCAAGATCATGAAATTTTGCTATTTGCTGCCTAGAAAAGGAATGGATCTACTTAAAAGGAGTAGTAGAAGTTTTGTATTGGTTTTTTGCGGTTTTGTATTATAAAAAAGCATAATGATATTGTGCAGCTAACTTGAACTGACAAGAGCAATGAAATGTAAGGTTAAGATTCTTACTACTCTGGGGGTACTGCAATGCACTAAGCAATAATACTATGGAAATAATGAGACCAATGTAATTTTATACCAGGGGGCTGGAAAAAGGAGAGCTTGACTTGTTTCTTGTCAGAATTATTAACAGACTCTTAGAATAATCATAAAACAATCCCTTCTTAAACCAATAGAGGTCCCCAGATTAACAGCCACAAGAGAATTTGCTTTAAATTTGCCTCAAATTTGCCTTATCTCAACATGAATGCCACCTTGTCATAACAAGTTAGGGGATGGGTTTACTAGGTGACTGATGGCAGGAGAGGCATTTCATTAGTGCTGTCTTCTTTATTTTGCTCAGGGGAGGTCTTCAGGTAGGCAGTGCTGCTCCGGAGAACCTGCAGTGCTTCTGGGAAAGCATCCATGGTATGGAGGTGACTGCTGAAGGTGAGCTTCTCTGCCAGCACCCAGGCAACTCAGGTTAGGATTTCACTGACTCTTAAGTCCTAATTGTAAAGGAAGGCAATATTTGGGCTGTTAAAGAGTGTTTGGATGTGTGATACAAAAGGGAAGCACGTTATGAACTTGGACATCAGAATAAAAGGAGAGAGAAAAGGCAGGGCAACGTGAGAGGAAGCTGGAGAAGCAGGATAGCATGGACAGACGGAGCAGAGGAGCAGACAGACAGTAAATGAGAAGAGATGTTTGCTGCCAAGCAGCTCTCAGAAGGCAATATTGGGGAAGAGATACTTGTTTCTCTGAGGTCTGAACTTACTGCCTCCCCCTGGGCTACGGCTGCAGTTGTCAGCTCGTGTCAGCGAGCTGTTGTCAGAGTATCCTCAGGAGGGTTTGATGCAAGCATAATGAACACTGTGGAAAAGAAACCTCTTCTTATGCCACCTACTAGCACAAGAAGCTCATCAGCGAGAGTGTCATGGTAATTCAAGCCTTTGCTTTCTGAAGGAAAGGCTGACATATTTTCAGAGATCACAGTGATCTGCAGTAACCATTGCCATGAAAGGACCTGGTTTTGAAGGAGATGAAGATTTAGCACTATCTGAGGCATTTTGTGTCACCATTGCCAGGATGCTGGAGCAGCTGAGCTGTTGCTTGGATCTGCTCAGTCTGGTGTCTGTTCAGAGGCTCATCACACTGTTTTCCTGGACAATTAGCTCCCTTCTCCAACAGGAATAATGCCGGACAGAAACCAGATAGGACAGTGCTGTGCAATATATTTAGACAGTTAAATGGTTAACAACAGAGCTCCTGTTGTGATTCAATCGTGCCAGTAGCATAATGCCAGCTTCTGTCCTCATCTGACACTTTCATGCTGCTTGGAGGGAACCGCTGGGGAAATATGCTTTCACAGATTGTGTTCTGCCACATCCCTCAGAGCCCTGTGTAATACGGCATCCGACTGACTGAGGAAGTGGAAATAACCAAGTGCTGGTCACATACTACTTCTATTTTTGCTAACAGCACAACCTCAAAGGCAGCTGATACCAGGTGGGAGGTAAAGCTATTCAGAGGTCACCTCAACTAACAGCTGCGCTCAGACAGGGCCCCCTGCCTGGTTTCATAGATAAAGCTATGCTGGTTTTACATTTTCTGAGACAAACCTGACTAAAATGAGCAATTGGGTACTTAAGCTGCAAAAATCCTCTGACAAACCTCTAAAACAGGATCCTCTCTGTATGTGTCTCTCTGATGGCAAGCATGTTACATGATAACAGACTACCTCACAGTTAGCAGGGGCAGGGGGAATTTGTAGCACAGAGAAAACAGTATATAGGTCCTAATTATTTTTTAATTTTGGAGTGAAATCACGCTGAAAAGCAAACAGTTGCAGTCAATATTAAAAAATGAGCTTACTGATCTTTTTAGACAGAAGATGCTCCAGCATTGACTAACTGTAATGGTCTGCAGGGCACTGATTGCAAGGGTAAAACATGATTGATCCCTGGTGGGAAGACACTTAGTATTGCGGAATCGCCTTGGTGACTTTAAAAGAGCATCAGCCACACGCACAGAGCTGTCCTAAGCTGAATTCCACATGAAGTAATCAGGGACTCTGTTGTTGCCGCAAGATATTCTGGGAACATCAGAAGGGCAGCAGCCTATTCTGTCACTATATTGGTGACAAGGCAAGGTGAGGATAAGGACGCTGGCAGAATGCCTTGACCTCTGAGTTCACTCAGTCATTATGCACTTTGTATTTTTTAGAAATACCCATTCATAAATTTTTAAGAAAAATAACCTCTGTGGAGTCTGGGTTTCTTCTTCCTCATTTCAGTGACTACAGTCATAATATATCTGTGATGGGGCAGCATGAGAAAGCACCGATTATTATTTCCCTTTGTGAACTTTTCCCCTGGTGTCAAGGACCATGTTCCTGTTTTAGAAGGAATGAGTGAATGCTTTTTTTTTTTTTTTTCCATTCAGAACATAGATCTCAAATGGCTGTCATGGCCTGAGCTTTAATGTTGTTTAAGTGAGACAAATAAGGGAGGAATTTCACAGGGGTATGCAAAGTGGATTTTGCTTATGTAGTTAGTCTGAACTTTTCAATGAATTTAGATCCCAAAGATCCAGAGGACAAATTTCAGACAAATGCATATCCAAGCTCTGTACGCTGAAATCAGATCTATGCCAATTGGAGAAACCACATGTTGAGTCTAGTGGCTGGTGGAATAGCAAACTTTGAACAGTTTAGTAGCCCCATGTAGTTGTAGTTTTTCAAACAGTCCATTAATATCCAGTCTCATTTCAGAGAGCAACTGTCTGTAAAGAAGTGTTAGCTGAGTAAAGTGAATTGTTTGAACAGTGCTGGGATTTTGAATTAAGCACCATTGTGAGAAAGGCTACTTTGTTTTCTGGACCAGCCAGGCAAAACTGTAGCTTCTTTCTCTTAGGAAGGAAGATGGTGAATATTAATCACCCCTTGGCAACCTGTCAGGTGGCGGACTACAACCCAAGAGGAGTGATTTGCTGATTATCTGATGTGACCGGTTGTGAAATAAATATTTACACATAGGGTAAAAGTAACAGTAGAGTTGGGCAAGAGATCTGAATCTCCTAAAGTCTTAGATCAGTGATTTGGGCAGAAAAAATATTTTTCTTTCTGGCCTTAGGGAAAAAGATGAAAATATCTTTGTCAAGTTCTTTGTGGTGGTCCTTTAAATTTTCCATTTGCTTGGGATTTCTCTTTAAAATTGTTACTCATGATAGGAACAAGATCTGTAATTGTGGGTTCCTTGGCATGTGACTTTCCAGCCTCAAGGACCCTTTGGAGCATACTGACCTGACAACCCAACTATCCCACCCTCCCTGGATACCAAGATATTTGACATTATCAGACACTCTATAAAAATCTTCCCACAGCGTCTGGTGTCTCTGTGGTTTACCTGAGAGCTGGGTCAGCATATGTACTGATCTGGACTTTGTGCATTGTGTGGGCATTTACTTCCCAGCTTCCTTTTACAAGCAACAAATAATGGAGCAAGGGAAAGGGAAATGCTGCAACACCATCATCCTTGATGCAGGTGAACCAGAGTCACAGTGACAATTAATGCTTAGCCACTATTGATACTACCAGAAAGGAGGAAGGGTTTCACTTGGAGGTAGTTCAAGAAGGCTGCAAAGGCCCCTTAGGGAAGGAAAAAAAGGGGAGATACTCGCTACTAGGCTGGGTAAGGAGCCCGTGTGGCCAATCCACTGTCCAAACAACACTGTGAAGGAGAGCAGCTGGAAAGGGATTGGAGCTAGCTATGGATAGACCACCTCAAGGAAGAGAGGAGGCTGTTGATGTCCTTGGCAGTAGGGACAGAGCTTCAGCCTTGTGATAGATTTCTTCAGGAGGCTGGGAGATGAAACTAACTCAAAGCATGTAAAGAAGAGGAAAAAATATTCCAAACAACCAACCCACAAAACCACTGAAATCTTTGAACACTGCTATTTATGATTACATAGGAATTCAAGGCTTCCTTCATGTTCATAGCTTAGAAACTGATTTCCTAGATGAAGTTTTTAAAGGCTCAGATGTAATCAAGTAAGAAACTCTTCAAATAAACTAAGCCGTGGTTTGATTTGGTGCAAATAAAAAGTGAAGTAATAGGAATAGCTATTTCTGGAATAGCTGAGGCTTTGAAATGCTGATTTAAAATGCTCCATGCTGCCATTCAGCTGTCCTGTCATAATATTATGGAAGGAAAGACAATTTTCCTCTGTGTGAACATATGAAAAAAGATATATTAGCAATTGGAAATAAAAATCCACCTCTAAAAAGTAGGGAGGGAGTGTGTGTAATTTTTATGCCCTTTTACATTTTGTTGTATACTTTTATTCTTTTGTCTCCCTATATTTCTTTTTCACATCAAAAAGAAAATAGCACTGTTTCTTACATCAGCTACAAAGGACTTCAGTTATCATTTCTCTACTGCTGTTACCTCACTTCACATCATGATTTGAAAAGTCTGATCATGTGGGACACGACTATAAATTTGCTGTAAACACTCATTCTCTTGCATCTTGAACTGATAGGGAAGAGAAATCTGGGATGATGCCTGTGCTGCAATCAGAAGCCCAGGTAGAGCAAGTATAGGGTCTGTGAACCTGGGGATGAAGGCTGGAGAGCTGCAACTGGAAGGGTGTCAGCTGTTTGAGTCCTTGCCTAGGGTCATGGCTAAGCTAGTACCTCTTGCCTTTGACATCATGGAAACTGTGTGGCTCTGATTATGGAGCTGGTTTAGGTCTGCCTGTGCTTATGCTTCATCCCCACACCTCAGGCAGTATGGTCATACAGAATCTGACTTTTGAATTTCTGTCTCTGCATTTTGCCCTTGCCTTCCCCTTTTTGGCCTAATATGCAGAGAATTAGTTTGCTGTGGTATTTTATCTGGAAGAGGCTACTCTCAGCTTGATGGCTATTGTGAGAGGGGCCATTTCTAGCCCTCCTTCCTGCTCTCCAAACACCCCTAATCTGAAGAGGTTTAAACAATCTTTATTAGGCTGTGCACTCCCACCTACCATGAGGCTATTCAGAAATGGCTCTTGCTTTTCGCCGTGGGCTTGTATCAAAGGTTACTCACAGAATAAACCAGATTTGAACATAGCCTATTATGAGTCTATACCTAGAAGTGATTATGGAAAAATAGTATTTTGTCTTTATGTATTTGTATCTCCATATTTGGCCCAAATAACTTTCAAGGTCTGTGTTCTCTGCAGTCACCTGGTGGTTATCATGTAAGTTCAGTTGTTTTCAAGATCTTTGTTTATAGAGCTGAAAGTTTCAATGAGTTTCTGAAAACTCACCCACATAGTTTTACTTCAGTGAGTAGCACTATTATGTCTACCAGATTCCTGCCATGGGTAAACTCATTCCTACAGGTTCGTGTAGTAACATTAGTACAGCAACAGCAAACTGCTCCTTCTGTTATGATTTTGGGGGTAAATTAATATCTGGGTTAAAATCTAAGTTATTTTCTGAAATCGGGAGTATTATTAGGACCACTCTTGTCCCGCTGAGCAAAAGTAATGGTTTATCTGATACCACAGATTTTAATAAATGGATTATGCCATTTAGAAAGATATTAATGAATCATGTTGCCTATAGCTAGGTTATTTCTTCTGCCTTTAATATATAAACACAGGGAGCTTGCAGCTTAAGGACAAATGGAAAGAACTGCATGGTGCACTGTTGTCTTGTACTTTTGTTGCTATGGGACTTAATTGTATTACCCACTGTACTGTTAGATTTCAAAAGGGTAGTTCATAAGCACTAATAACATTTATGGCAATCTGAGCTAAGTTAATGAAAAAGATAATCAAATCCAGTACTACAGGGCAAGATATCTGATATCTCCAGGGGTCATAAAGAGATCATACAGCTGTCTTGGGGGCAGGGGGTGGTTGGATATGTGAGTGCAAGAGACAGCAGGAAAGAGAGGGTCACCTTGCTCAGAAGAACTGTGTGCTGGTCCCTGGCAGAGGCAGGAGGGGATGTGCTAGATGTATCACAGAGATGGAGATGCTTATTAAGCTAATGATATTTTTAGTAATGCCAATACCTGATATATAAGTTTCAGCTGATCCTAGACATTTGTCTCTATGTGTTGATTGAGGAAATGGATTAAGTAGTTCACATGTGCTTCTGCCTTGCCCATAGCAGGTATGTACTGCATTGGGAGCTGACCATGGATAGCATTGAAATAGCCCTTGGTTTTTTTGTTTTCTTTTTGGTAAACACCAACTGCAGTCACAACCTTACTTCTGAAGACAATGTGGTATTTTATTGCATCTCCAGGCAATACCAAGTGGTGACTCTTTCCTGCTTCTAACGGTAAACACAGATTATTGTGCGGACCCTTTCACCATCACATGTTGGTATATCACTCAGGGGTCCTGACAGTGGCTTATGCACTGAGTAGCAGCAGAAATAGTGCACGTTCCTTATAGGAATGTAACTGATAATGTTCAGCAAGCAACACTTGCAATGGGAATTGCAGCCAACACCCAAAAACTTGTTTTCTCTCACAGACTTATGCTATATTTATTGTGAGTACCACCTTCACCCTACTCTGCACTCTTGTACATTCCCTGTTAGCATTCTTTGTTTCTACTACTGCTTTCTTTTATACAGATCTGCTTTTGGCTACAGTAATATTTCTCATACCAAGTCCTAGCCATCTGAGGACATTAGGTGCTATAACCCTTGATGTGTGTGTACATGGCCAAGGATAGATGATTAGGAAAAACAAGAAGCCTACAATGGTGCACAGGCCCATCAAGCCTAAATCATGCAGCAATCACGTCCCTGAGATGCGCCTGTCACGCTCCAGTCACACGCCCATGTTGCATGATGGGTGCACGGCCTCTGCATGAATTTTCCCTTGACAGGGATGTGCCGGGGGCCTGCACCAAAGGCATTTGCTCATTACATATTTTTGCTTTGAGAAAAACAATAAATAGCTATATTTGATACCCGAGTAATTTTTGTTGTTGTTGTTCAGAACAAAACTATGCACAGAATTTCATGGGAAATATTAAAGAAAGAATTTTTGGTCCAAAAGCTTTTAGTATGATGGTCTGTATCTTTTTAAGAGTGTTCATGTGGTTTTCATGTAGTAATGCTTGAGTACTTTGATGTTCTCAAAAGGTGTATTTGTATCAAAATTTTCTACCTTCTTTCCATGTTTGTCAGAAAACTTTGTTAATTCCTAGGAGAAGTGTTATTTGTAATGTTTCCCCTGACTTTTTGGGGATTCAAAAAAACCACCCAAAATCCAGCTGCTAGGCTTTGGGGTTTACAATAGAACAGAAGAAAACACGGCTAATAAATTTGTCATGATAGTTAGAATTTAATTTCTATAAAGTTTGAATTGAAAAATAGTCTAACAGAAAAACTCGCTGAAATCTATCATAGGACAGCTGACTGTTTCCACCCACCCCATATCACAGTTCCTCAAGGCTTCACCATGTTTATATTCTGAATGCCTATAATACGGAGTTATTGAAAGTAAATCATGTTTTAATAGAGCAAGATACTGTGGTGTTTCTGTGGGGCTGAAGTTCAAACTAGCAATCTTCAGTGTGTAACACCAAATAGGTTTTGTTTAAGTTAATACTAAAGGGATATATATTTAGCTTTATTTCTTTCTCTGTTCTACAAGAGAAAAATTAATATCTCCTCTAAGGAAGTCACAGCTATTCCAGAGGAGTGAGTGACTACAAAGTTCCCAGCATTACAAACAGAGGTAGTTATTTTAAACATCATTCAGCTTTCTATATTGCTTTTCTCTCTTTCAGCATGGACTTTTCTCTCCCCAGGATGGAATCTCAGCTGCAAAACATCCAGATCCTAACTTACGTGTATGTGAATATTCAAGATTAATATATTCCACGTGGGAGAAATAGCCAGCACCATTCATTCCCTTTTCCTTTCTTGCTACAGAGTAGGCTGTTGAAAATGTGCCCAATGAAATTGCAGGTTCCTTCTCTACTTGCATGAATGAATTCTTTGTTTCTAATTAGAATTAGGTGAAGTACCTCTCCACATGGCTGGATGTCCAGAAGACAGGACAAATGAGTTTGAATAACTACTCTAAATTAAAGACAGAGGGAGTAAATTTACATCTATTTTTTTTTTCCCATATGATAATTTTTTTCCTTTCTGTCCCTGTACGGTGTGTTTTGGAGCTTTTTATACATGCACCCCAACATCAATGACTGAAACAGGTGTCCTAGGTCACAAATTGACTGGAGAGCAGGAAAGACAAGACTCATGACTTAAGTTTTCAAGCAAGTTGTTCTTTAAGCCAGAGGTAGGTGCCAGTTTATTGCCAACTTTACTGGATTAGATTAGAAACCTAAGCACAACTTTTTCATGTCCTCTTTATTTCATCTCTGATGGACTTGGGCAGACACTTACCACAGGTTCTGGGGCTGCCCCTCTTACACAGATCCCATACATTTCCTGGAAGGACTAGTACCTACAGGGACCAGGGGCCCGTGTGTTGGAGTAGGTTGCACTACAACACCAGCAAAGTATTTAATCTGTATTAGAGCTGGGCAGCTGAGAAAGCCCAGCCTGGGTACAAGCTGTGAGGCAGTTTCATTTTGCCTCTAAGTATGTCTGGGCATTATGTGCACAGCTGAGTAATTTTCTTGGCCTTGCCCTTTTAATAAAAGGAGGTTGTATTAAATGAGGATACATGATGGCACTGTTGGCCAGACTATCATTGTGTGTGGCCAACTGGCATGGCCACACATTCCTCTTCCTTTGCAGCAACTTGATCATTAATCTGTGCTTCCCAACACACAAACCAATCTTCAAGGCAGCTGGCAGTATCTGCTGACACACTGGAAGATAGGGAGCCTTTGGACTGACAGTGTCAAATGGGACCGATAAGGGTGTGTAGAGTGCTGCAAAAACAGCAGGTTGAGAGATGTGAGTGGTAGGGTGTGAATTGAGAACCTGTCAGGATGAAACCTGCGTATACCCCAACTTCTCTTTCCCCTGTGTGTCCTGGTTTTCACATTGAGGAAATTGGGAATGCCTTAGGCATGACTTGCAATGTCTCCTGCAGGTGCCTGTTGCAGTGTGAGATGTGCCAGGGCCCTGGGGCTCACCATCTCCCGGAATGGTTACAGCCGAGAGTGCTCCCTCTTATCTTAGGTAGGCTTATTCAAAATGTAGACTAATTTGCCATGGATTGGTAGGGGATTAACTTGCTAGGATTTCAGAACTGACGCCCTATAACATGGGATAAGGCTTGGCAGGGCTGGTGCTTAGCTGATGCTAAAAAGGGCTGATGGGCACTGGTGACTGCATGCAGTCAGTAACCCTTTACTCTGCTCTCCAGCACACTCCTCAGCACCTACTGACATCTGACATTTCATTATCCAGTATATCCCAACAGTCCCAGATAAAGACACCAATTTCATGCTGCTCTATTGACTCAATTCCCAAGCAGCTGGCTGAAGTAAAAAATGGGTTAAGCATTTAGACATTGACCATTATTGTATTAAACCAAGATCATATTGATTTTTAATCTTTGATAAGAATCTGAATCATAGCTTTAAAATTCACTGTGGCCCTCAAATATTTTTTACTTTGATTCCCTATATTTTTCTTTTCAGTTCCCTCAGAATATCCAGCATGAATACAAAGTTCTGTGAATCATCTCATTCATACTTTACACAGAGGTAATGCTGCCACTGTTCTAATGACCTGTTTACATAGCCAAAGGTGGTGCTGCAAGCTGGTATTCAATTGGTAATATTCTGATTTCTTGGGACACATGTAATACCACTAATTTTATGAATTAAAAATGGAAGAGATGCCATCAGCTTTTAAAAGTCATATTCCCCCTTGGCTCTTCTCATAACTACTGTTACAAGAAAGATTACTGGGATGACCATAGCAATAAAAATAAGAAGGAAGAAGTCTTTTGCCTTAGTCTGGGGTTTTGAAAGGTATTTTTTTTTAATTTATTTTGCACTGGACATCATTTATATGTATATGGTCAGTGCCTCTGCAAGCTTTTTATAAACGGTTTTTCCCCAGAAAATATATAAACTTAGGTCTGGAGTTTGTTTAACAGCATGAGCTGTTTATTAACAGCAGGAGCACACTGCAGATAAGATTGTGGGGGAGGTGACTGAAAAGTAGAAGCAGGAAATGGTCAAGGACTGAATCTTGGGTCCACCCCTTTTTGCTTACTGCCATTCTGCTCTTTCCTCTTCACCCCCTCCTTTTTGTGAGAAACTACTGAACTTGGAAGAAAGGCTCCATATTTCCATAGTCATGGCACTCTTTTCTTCCCTCACCCCAGTCTTTATAGCCATTATATGTGTTTTGATTGGGGTAATACTAAAGAAAACTAATGGAGAGAAAGAAAAACGTGACACTAAAAGCAAGCTTACATCTCGCCCATGGGTGGATGAAGATTTAAAAGATGGTACTGACCATCCCTTAGAGGAAGAAGGTAAGAAAAATCTTATCCATCTGAACACTTTGCTGTTTGAATTTTATCTGCTGAAATGAATAAAGGAGGTGTAATCCTCTGGACTTCTCCACAGTGACAGCAAGGTATAATGCTACCTTGTCAGCTTGTCAGCTCCCAGGAAGGAGGCAGTCCTCATGTCATGTCACTGTTGGTGTAAACCTCTATATCCTCCAGATCCAGGTCAGAGGGTAAAAAGAAAACACATTTTCAAAGACCCTATCTGTTGCTCTGAACAACAGATCTCAGACCTATGAGGGACTCTATGGGCAATGCAAGGAAAGAAAGAAAATCCTGCTGAAGTCCTCCCAACCTCTTCCCAGGTCTTTCTATCTGTATGTTGATTTTGTAGACTCTCATTCCAATTTATCACCCAGTGCTACATATTTGGTCTCAGCACCCCTAAAAAGTTATAAATTGTTTTAAGTCCTCCATTTGTGGCTTCTGAGAATGTCCCTGAAAGCTTTAGCTGGAACTAGAACCATTGGGGAGCTATGTTGACCAAATATTTAAGAACAGAATGTGGTAATGGTGCTAATCTCTTCACTCAGCTGACTATTTGAACCCGTACAGAGTGCCTCTTATTTTCAGTAGCTCTTTCTGATGCACAGCTTGGACAAAAGTCTAAACACTGCATGTACCGTTCCTTCTTCTTACTTCCTGACTATCCTCTAAAAATTCCCTTTATTTCCTTGTGAAATAAAAATACAAGAGTTCTATTCCTATGAAGTTTTTTAAGTTGTAGTTAATACAGCCCTCTTTTTTAACTTTCTTTCTTTTCTTCAAGCTGGCTTCAAAGTTTTTTGGGGGATTTTCTTTTTTTTTCATCTAATAATGACACATTCTCTGACTCTGCTTCTAGAAATCTTGAAACTTATATTGTTCTTCTGTACATATACTTACTTGTAAGAGCCATTATTTATTTTCTTTTCTCAGTGTTCAGTGTACTTTGAATTAGTGTTTTGTATCAGTTTCCAGAAATAGTTGATACGTGGAACATTTTAAACCATGTTGACTAATTCCCAAATGCATAAAATTTCTTTAAAAATTACTTTATGGGTTTTATCCTCCTTTTTTTTCAATGCAAAATAGATTCTGCATAAAATTAACTCATAATTCCTTTATCATGCTAGTTCAGTTAAATTGCTGCAAATTAAAATTCATGAGGGCAGTTTAAATGATAATCTATGAATTATCATCTTGGACTATACTTGTTTCTGTGAGTTTAAAAACTTAGATCCTCTAAATAAACAAACCTATTAGTTCTTAACAAGGAGCTTCAGTGCCACAGCTCCATATACAAAGTCATTCGTTTATGTGCTAGTTGCTTACCATTTTATTCAAGTGTTAAATTCAAAATTGTACTAGTTTAAAATTCCTTGCAAAAAATTTGACAGGTAGACATATTGGTGCTGTTGCTAAAAGATTTATTTGTTTTTAGATAAAACTTTTCTCAGTTTACCATGTCATCCAATATTAAAATAGGTTTTCTTGCTATTTTTCTTTTAATAATAAATAATTATCTTTCTCTTAATGGTGTGTGATTCAAACCATGTCTTTTATACCTAGAAAAATTAAAACAATTTCATCATGCTCTGGAAAGTTTTTCTTCAGCAGGGAAAGTCCAGCTTAAGTGAGAAGGGTAGCAATGAGAAGTAGAAGAGCTGGTAAGGATCTTTTACTAAGTCTGTAAGTAGAGATCAAAATGTATTCCCCTTGCTGTCAGTGTTAAAATTTTCACTGACTGCACTAGATGCTGAAATGGAAACATGGATGTAAACAGAGATTTTATAATAGTAAAGAATATTTTGTGTGCTGTGTAAATTCTGCTACTTTATTAACATATCTTACTTTATAAGATTTTCTACTTAAATGTCTCAAGCTGGCTTGTATTTAAAGTTCCTCTGAAGAGAACTCAAGGTAGGTGAGACGAAACATTCCTAAGGCCTTGTCTAATGCTAGAATCTAGGGCTGTCCCAGGTGAACAAACTGAATTTTCAACAGACCTTCAACAAGAAGGGACACTTAAGACCAAGTCATTTGATCTGTGTCCAGGACCAAAACAAGGTCTATTTGCCAAGCGTGTGAAGCACTCTGCAAGAAAAGCACTGACCTTACTTGTAGACATTGTGAACCTTCACTGAAGTGGCACCGTCAGGGATATTTCCCCTGAGAGGGACATACCTTTGAGTAGCAAAGCATTTAGTGTAATTAGCTGAACTGCTTGGGTAGACTCAGTAGGGTCACTTATTGGCTATGAAGTGTAGAGGAGTGAGGACCAAATGCTCTGGAGCTTGCATGTGTTCTGCTTTCAGTAGCTGAAGAGATGAGTGTTTCTTGGAGCAGACAGAAAACCAGTTCCTTCATTAGGTGGAAAGCACTCAGTCCATTTGTTTAATGCTTTAACTGGCAGCACTGCAGCTTTGTTTGCCTGCCTATCTGTCCTGTAACTTTTCCCTTCATCTGTAAGATCCAAAATGAGAGACTGTTGTGCTGTGGATTTGCAAGAATGGTTTGTATGTGTATACGTCTGTCTGTGTCTTGCCCGAGGCCATGTGTGGTTACCAGTTAGATACAGATGAAAAAGATGTTTCTTCAGCCTTGCCTTGAATGATGAGTCACAAGGGCTTTCCAATAGTAGTTGGCATCTTGTCCCAAAGTGGTGGTACCTCATGTCCCACTGATTTAGATTTACACAATGAAATCTGGACTATTGCAAAACCATCTCCAGTCTTAATGCGTATCAATCACTTTCTTGATCACATGTTCAGATCCATACAACTGACGGATAAAATAAACAGAGACCCAGCTTACAGTGGTGTGGAAGATGAGGTTGAATTCTATTTGTATCCTTGTTATTTTGGGTATGAGTTGCACAGATAAATAACAAAGATATTTTATTATTATATATTTAATTGTGGGGACATTGGCAATACACTCTACTTAAAGAACACAAAACAATGCAGGAAGTTCCAAATATTCTATTTCTTCTGAAAATGCACTGTTCATTGCTTGTCATACTTCTCATAATAGACCTCTTCCACTTCAAAGCATTTCTCTTCTCCCCAGTTTCAAAGACTTCCCACATCTTAATAATACTAATGACATGAATGAGTCAGTAGCAATTTAATCTTCCATTTCAGTAACAGTTCATGTTTTGTGTCATTTAGGAACACAGGACTCAGTCGGACATGATGCATTACTGTGTTTATCTCCCTGCTGCTGCAGACACATCCAGCCTTTGTCATCAGCAGAATGAACATGAAAACTGGCCTTTCATGACCCTGTTTCTTTAACCTTGCTGGAATGCTGGTCCAGAACTCCATGCTATAAGTTAAAAATCCTCTTCTACCTGCCTGTCCACTCAAACTTATTTAATACTACCGTATACCCATTTTTCCTGTTCCATCTTCTTCATAGTTTAAAGGATACTCTTCCAGCACTGGTATATATCCTCCTGTGGTTTATAGATAGAAATCAGATCACCTCTTAGCTTTCCATTTACTAGGTATACCAGCAAGTCTTCTCTTTATGAAAGAGCCACTCCATTTCTCTGAAGATCTTAAAAAACCTTTTGGAACTATATTCCAGTTTGACGTAATTTTCACAATATTTTGATTCTGGCTTCTTTCTTCCAGGGTCTGCCTCTCCCACTTGCTACTTCTTTTGTTTCTTTTTGCATAACCAACTCTTGGGGTTTCCAGGATCAGCCCGGTAGTCACTATTTATAACCCACTAGTAAGGCAATCCATCTCTTTTAATTCTCTTTTAGCCACACAGTTCAAGATTGGATTCACTACTGGGATTCCTGTAGTGGCAGATTTTGTAGCAATCTGCCATTAATCAAGCGAAAAACCACAGGGTCAGTTACCCAGAATTTAATGTCCAAAAATCTGAAAGGTTTCTTTAAATTTATTTAATTGTTTTCCTATGCATCGTCTTTACACCAGAAAAGAGATTTGCAAAGGAATTTTATGCTTAGGAAGCAATTCCTTAGAGAAGAAACTGAAAGGGCTTGTTTGACAGATTGCATCCTATTTAGTCTGAGTTTTCTGAAGGATCAGTCTCAGGATCATTTGTTAATATTATCTAGTGGTCTTTGCATAAAACCAAGAAGGGCACGTGTGACATTTCCTAGCGACATACAACTGGAAGCCAACAATACAGGGAAGTGTCAGTGTAGGTAAAATAAGTGACCAACAGAAGTGAAATGACAAGTAATTGTTCTCAGTGTGAGTTCACATTATTAAGAACTCATGGTAAGATTTTTTGCTACAAAATGGGGCAAAATTTATTACACAATTTATAGGCTGATTATAACCTCCCATATGAACTGCTGAGAAGATCACATCCTAAAAGGTATCTGGAGAGAAATTCCTGATAGAATTAGAGAAATAGTGCTTCTAAAATGAGATTTCATTAAAATGAGATTCATGGGATGCCTGAGCCAAAACCACTTCAGATTTTCTTAAAAGGCAGGAAGCCTGATGACTACTGTAAATGTACAATGGAATCAATGGCAATCTTGAGAATGAGGGTAACAAGGTAATAGACTTACTAGCAGGATGTCTGTTGTCCATCAAATGATGGAATACACAGAGATGTAAACAAGACACGTGTAGTATTGTATAATGTGACCATACAAACAGGAGAACGTCTAAACACGGCAACTAAAGATATAGAGAGAATGCACTAAACAGATGGTGCTGATAATGATTTTAGCTTAGCATATGGATAATGTTAACTGCTAAGAATGAATGGTAGACCCGTGGTAGAGGAGAATAAATAATAGATGAATTTCTTTTCAAAAAAAAAAAAAGTTGCCAGGAAAGTTTTGGTTTTGTGTGTCAGTTCCCTCACTTCTGGGTTCTTCTTCTCCCTCTGCCAATATTCCCAGTTAGAATGTATGAAGGTTTTTCATTCTCACAAGTTGTCTCACCTTTTTTCCATATTCAAATCTTTGAAAGTACATTTCCATTTTCACCTTACTATTAAGTTGAGCCATCTTGACCAAACAGCAATTGTACTTCTTCTCTTCTTCTTTCATGAGAAAAAAACCCCATACCACAAAACAAGCACACATTCATCACTACTTTACCAAGTGTAAACCACAAAGGAAACATTAGGAAAAGGCACCTTTTTACTTTTCAGTTTGAGTGTAGGTCACAAAAAAAATTTTTACAGCAGGTCACTGCTTCCCATTAACCTGGAGCCAGGTCCTTGCAGATTGTGACCAAGAGTGCTTAACAGAGGCATGAAATGCTAAACAAAGTGAATTCTCTGTGTATGCAAAATTAAATGTGTGCTGTTTGGGGACCAGAATAATTCTGTTTAGATTCAATGTATGAAACTGGATTTATTTCACCCTCTTGCAAATGCTGAGATACACTTGTGAATTTTCACTGCTGTTTATAAAATGAACAAAAATTCAGCCTAGTCTCTAAGGCAATTTCATACTACTAAAACACAGAAATAATTACTGTTTGAATTCACACTGGAGATTGCTATGATTCTGGAATAATAGCCTATTGGTGACTGAAGAAGAACTGGAATATTTTTCCTGACTCAGCTCTCTGTAGCAAATTGCTCAATACTATTGACTAGTCAAAAGGCAGCATTTAAACGGCTTTAACTTCCACATCATAGCCGCAAAAAATGCTCTCTCTGCTGATTCTAGGAATAAAGGGGAGAAAGACATCTCAGAGACAAGAGAAGATTCATTTTGTGATCTAAACAAACCCAGAGAGACAGATTTCAGTGAAATGGCAAACCATTTAGAGTTCTTAAATTAAAGATAAGAAACACAATATGCTATATTTGATATATTGTTATCCTAAGTATAGATGCCTGTCATCCATTTTGCCTTATGCTGGAAGTGTTGGGAAACCAAAGAACTTAACCACAAAGTCACATTTCTGCAGAGCTAAGACTTGCAGTGCTTCAGCTATGAAATGTGAATATTGAAGAAGTTGACATTCAGCTCTTCAGAGGAGATTTTACACATATTGGTAGTTAAACTCTCTCCTTAACTTCAGTAATTTAACTGGGATTCTTTTCTTATTAGACTGCTCAAGAAGGAACACACATGTTCACATTTACTTGCTAAGAAAAGTGGGCTGAAGGCCAGGCCAGTTTTTCACTGCTGTTTCAGCTTGTAACCCATTTTTGCAGGTAGGCTTGCAGGTTGAAGTGGAGAAGGCAACGAGTTTTTTGTGGATCACATTTGCTACAGCCAGCCAGGACCCTCGTGCCTCTTGGTATTTAAACAAGGTGTTTATTCAGTAGCTGGAGCTAGGGATCAATGAGTAGTGTCAACTGGAATCTCAGACTTTGCCTTACCAGTGGCGTAGAAGTTAAGTGTATGCCAATGCAGGACAAAGTGCATTCCAGTGGTGAATTCCAAGGATATCAACAGCATTCTCCAGGAAGAAAAAATCCCTAACCACTTGTGTTTTCTTACAGATGTTGATGAAGAGTGGCAAGGACTTGAAGAAAATGTTGCCCATGTCCCCTTCACTGCAGAGCGCTACTCTGAGGCTGAAATGATTAAGAGGTCACAAGCATTTTACGAGCTTCTAAATAAGAGGCGATCTGTCAGGTTTCTTAGTGATGAGCCGGTTCCCAGGGAGGTTATTGATAATGTCATCAGAACAGCAGGTATGGTACTGAGTGGTTCAAGGTCTGGGGGAAAAAAAAAAAAAAAGGGATCACCATTGTCGTTCAACTGTGTAACTGTGAAAAGGTGGTGTGGAAAAGCCAAGGGAATTGGCATTTTGCTTATGGTTTTACCAGATTCACCTGTTTAGCCAGAATGAATTAGCACCCATTGATTGATCAGAAATTACTCAGCTTGAACAACAAACAATATGTTGGGGAATTGTTTGGAGTGTTCTCAATTCCTTTGTATTTGCAGTTCACCCAGAGGATAAGAAGAGCATTTCAACAGCATGAAACAAAACACTTCATTTTCAACCTTTAAAAGATGTTATTTAAAATCAAATTTGTGCATGGTTTAGTGAGACATCTTTCAAACAGAAATATTAAAGTGTTTTCTCTTTAAAATGTCAAACCATGTGTACTTCACATGCTTTAAAATGCCATGCATTATAATTATCATGTGTGGGTTTTGGTGTTTGGGTTCCCCCCACAAACAAATTGATTGAATTTTCTTAGGCAAGCAAAATATTTGAGTTGACATAAATGGTTGGGGTTTATTGTAGAAAAAGAATGTATCTCTAGAAAAAAAAAAGCCTTTTCCAGTCCTTCTGACATCAGTCCAGACTCTCATTGCATATGACTGGAATGTTATGCTGAGGACCCTGATCAAGGTTATTTGATTGAATGTCAGAAATTGATTATTTTGTTGTTGTTGAGAATTTATGCATTTCAAATCATTACTGTCATGTCCTGGCCTAATCTCACCTCTCCTTTAGTAACACTGACTTCATCTAGGAGTGGTTTTGACCCTCATTATTTCTCTTATTCTATAAGCCAGCTGCTCCTGCTATAGAAAATATTCTAAGCTACCTTAGACAACAGCTCAGTGGCCTTTAGCAGGATTAATAATATAAAGATCGTCAACATTTAAGATGCATTGTTTTCCCTTTAAAAACAGTAAGCAGCTTTGTTACTGCACTGTAACGAGTCTCTGTCTTCCTCTAATTAACTAGGAGTCATTAAAACACTGAGCATGTTTTGGCAAAAGCAGCAAATCGAACAAGCCTGGCGTACAGATGAAGTACTTAGTAATCCTGAAAGCTTTGGGCTGTGTAGAGAAAAAGAAAACAAAGTGAAGAATAAATATCATCAGTTTTTACCCAAACCTGAGGAGAGGCAAGGTTCACAATATATAAACATTTTAATATATAAAGATAGTTCAAGCTGCTTATTCAGTGTTTCTCAAACTAAAATCAGTCCTTAGGTAAGCAACTATGTGTTTAAGATCTTCAAATATTTTTAAATGTGTATAAGAGATCAGAGACATCTAAGCAGTCTTCTTAACCTGTATATCTGTGAGCCTGTGCGTATCCTTCAGCTTCTGTTTTTTAATCTCTAGGCAGTTAAAATGTTCCCCTATGGTACTGGTGGGTGAGCAAGTGCAGACTTTATATGTGCACACCTACATACGCCAGATTCCTTTGGGACAAAAAACTCAAAACTGTATGCTATATGGTAGATGTCTTTGTTGTGCAGCTCCTTATCTTCGTCAGTTAGTGACAGGTTCCTGTGGTGATCACTTAGTCTTGTTTCCCTGAAAGCCATTAGTTTTGACTTTTAGCTAAAATCAGGTCTCAGAGCTGGCTGCGTATTCAGACAGTGCATTGTTTTCGGTATAACGCTTTGCAGTAACATTTCTGTGGGCTTATGTTGCACCATGTTACTGTTTCATCATAAGAACCAAAAGGAATTTTTACAAATCCTTAACTTTCTCTTCCTGTAAGATGGTTGTATGAAAGGACTAACCTCTGTCCTTGAAGGGGACTTATCATTCTTTAAGAAAGAAATGAACAGGATTGTCTGCCAGAACTTGCCTCAGTCCTTTTCCTCCTGTCTCATTCTCTTGCTTTCCCATCACTCTGTTAGTCAGCCTGAAAGCTCGCATGGAATAGCTGAAACCTCTCACTGCCCACCCTCCTTCCTGGGTTTTCATCTTTCCCTGTTTTTATATGAAGGTACCTCACCTAGTGGAGCACACACTGAGCCCTGGACCTTTGTGGTAGTGCAAGATCCGTATTTAAAACGTAAAATCCGTGAAATTGTAGAAGAAGAAGAGGAAATCAACTACAAAAAAAGGATGGGCGACAGATGGGTTAATGACCTGAAAAGACTGAGGTATGAAAACTCAATTAGCTAAGGAGTTTGAAAGAAGATGTGTTTTAGTCTAGGAAAGACTTATAAAATTTCCAATTTCATCTTCCCTCTCACTTTTAATATATTTCTAAGATTCATGCTTGGAAAGAAAAACTTATAAATATGCATAGAATTGTGCCTTGGTGGCTGGTTCATAAAATTGCTTCCAGTAAAAGGTGTTATAGGCTCTCCATCTTGAAAGTTTTCCAAGCATTTGGCTCCATCGTTATTTTTTCCTATGTAACCTCTGTTGCTGAAACTCTTGTCCTAGATTTTTCCTGTTGTTTGCCAAACAGTGAAGCTCCCAAAGTCATTGGAAGCTTTGCTACTGACTGAGGTAGCCCCAAGCTTTGCTACTGACTGAGGTAGCCCCAAGGCTCTCCCTACCCAAGTGCTGAATTAATATTTATATGCAATATTTAATTGTCCCAAATGCCCTCCAAAGTCTGACTGAGTTGCTTAACTTCTTGCAATGAGGAGATGTTTATTGAATCTTGACTTGTCAAATGAAACATATGCTCAAAGTTTTGTAGAGTTTATTTGCCCTACCTATTTCATAATGTTATTTTTCATGTGCTTAGGTGCTATGCAAATTTATGTCCTATGCAAACAACTAAACTCCAGTATATTTTATATTTTGGGTGTGAACAGTAGAAAGTGCACATTTTCTTATCCAAATCCTACATCATAATTAATATATTTAAATTGTCATTTAAAAAGTTGGGAGCCAAATTAATTCTAACAGGGCTGAAATATCCAGAAACAAAATAACTTTTTTTTTTTTTTTCCGTGAGGATACATTTAGGTTTAGATCTTAGACAAAGAAGTGTTTAACTTTTTTGCCAGCAGTTTCCTCTGCAATCACAAAAAATTTGGCACTGCTGGTAACAAGCAGATCTCCAAAATTCCAGGAATTAAATAATCTCACAGGCAAATGCCCATGAGGCAAATTCATAGACAAGAGGTAGCTTATTTGTATGCAATTCTACTCTTCAGAGTGAGCACATCAACTCCTCAGCCAAATCTGTTAAAATTGAGAACTCTACTTAAGCTTTTTTTTTTTCAAAAATGTTTCTATTTAAGCTGATAATACTTAATCCTTTGCAGTAGATGTTCTAAGCTTTAGTCTACTGCTATAATTGTCATGTACCTTTAGTGCCCCTCTGCAGACGGTAAATGTGGCTTACAAGAAAGTGAAAAGGTTGCAAAATAAATGTCTTAAACATTATTTTGCAGAACAAACTGGATCAAAGAGTACTTGGACACTGCTCCATATCTGATCCTCATTTTCAAGCAAGTATATGGGCGGCTTCCAAATGGCAAGAAAAAGACGCATTACTACAATGAAATCAGTGTTTCTATTGCTTGTGGTATGCTGCTTGCTGCACTGCAGGTATGTTGACAGAATCAACATCACTAGGAGTCAATTTATTAGCTTGGACTACATACCAAGACTATTCTGCCCAAATGAGAGTGGAACACAATTTAAATTTTATCATTATCGGTCCTCTGGAATACTCCAATTCCTGGCAATGTATCTTAGTTCTGAGTTTTAAAGTAATTCCACATAGGTCTACATCTGAGAAGGTAATTCCTATCATCAGCACTGGTTAACAAGAAGAAAAATGCAATGTAGCTTCCAGAGTTGTCACTCTTTCTAGGCAAAGACTTCAGCTCCTGTGGTGTCTGCCTTATGCTAACAGGGCTGACAAGCCCTGCAGACTACCCAAGCATGGCTGTGTGGTGCCACACTGGTCTCTTTTTCTCAGTAATCCCTAAAAAACATCCTGACACCAAATCACTTTTACTACACAATACTGGAAAAAAATTTAAAAAACCAACATACTCCGCAGAACAGGCTGTACTATTTCAATCAGTCTTTCCAAGACATTTCTAGAAGTGAACTGATTTCTAAAGCTCAGCAAGTGTTTGACACCAGCCAGTTAGATTTGCTCAGTGGTTTCTCAGTGCTCATTTCTTCTTCTTATATCTGATGTACTCACACAAGTGTTTAAATAGCAAAGCTATTCTGATAGTTAACTTGGCCTGTCAGCAGGATAACAACAAGGTGCCACCTCTTATATTAGGCCAATTTCCTACCAGGCACTGCCGTTTCTCCTCCATTCTGTTTTGAATGACATTTCCTTTCGTGCATTGGCTGCTCCTCAGGCACCACTGAGCACCACCAATATTAGCTCTTCTCCTCTTGAGAAGATCATAGAGATTACTAAACACGAGAGGTGCGTTGCCTGAGCACCTCTCTCTGGCTGACTTTTATATCTCAAAGACTCTCAAAATTCTGGTATTACATTTACAGAGAGACTGAAATCCACATATGCAGTTCTCAGGAAGCGACTCAGCTATGTGCTCATACCTTGGATGATGTCAGCTCTTTATTGTTTGTCAGATTTTTTTGGTCTTTTGTGAGATTTTGTATGAGAGGAGGACTGATACATAGACCTACTTTGGGGTTCTGATATAAACTGGAACAATATGGCCACTGTGAGAGACAAAACCAGACTCCTGTGACAACTTCTGACACAGTGCCTGTTCCTCCTTTCCCTGTGGGGAGCAGATGTTCACAAAGCTGTAAGGCATCTTCCTGTCAGCTCTGTGGAGGCAAGAACTGAAACATTTCTCTGTGTGAGCCAGATCATAGAATCAGAATAGTTTGGGTTGGAAGGGAGGTTTAAAGGTCACCTAGTCCAACCTCCAACTCCATGGGATGAACTTCCCTGTGACCACGGGTCCCACTCTCTGTGGAGTATTGCGGGCCAGGCCAGCCCTGGCTGTACGGTACACAGATGAGGCAGGCAGAGAGTGCCTTTGCTGTGTTGGAGAAATGCTGTACTTTTCCATAAGCAAAGCAGGCATCTTTTATGGTACCATTAAGGCTGTTAGTAAATCAGATGTTCTAAAGACTGCAGCATGAGCTAACAGAGCAGCATTTCTGGGCAAGTCAATAGGAGAATAAAGGTCTGGTGGGAACAACTGCTACAAATACAGAGCACAGACCTCTGTCTCACTCTGTTGCTGTCTGTCTTGCTGCAGAATGCAGGTCTGTACACTGTCACCTCCACACCCCTCAACTGTGGCCCCCAGCTCCGGGTGCTGCTCCAGCGCCCAGCAAATGAGAAGCTACTCTTGTTGCTCCCTGTTGGCTATCCCAAGAAAGATGCTACTGTGCCTGCGCTGACCAGAAAGCCGCTGGAAGACATCATGGTGGTCATGTGAGCCCAGTGCCAGGAGGAAGGAGTTCATCCCTGCTGCCAGCTAGGAAGTAGCAGCCTGATGAAGTTGTCATTGCTGTTTCTTTGCATCATCTCCCTATGTCACTGTCGCTCTGGCAGTTTACATCTGTATTTCTTTTAGTGCTACTAACAGCAGTGAGCAGTCAAGTGCTGTGCATTTGACAGGTGCTGCTACTTATGAGACCAGGCAGTTGGTCTAGGGGACAATGGCATTTAAGTGACCTTCATCACTTAATTTTTCTCATGCATTGCTTGGACAAATCTTTCCTTGAACTGGGATATATATTCTCCTTATACTTTTGTGATTGTCATTACACAGTTATTTTAACTTAAGAATTTTAATGAAGATTGTATTAAAAGATATAAAGAGGTCAAACAGCTGTCTTGGTCAGTGCGTGCTGTTTAAATGCCCCTTCCCCTTCACTATGTTCTGCTATAAAAATAGAAGGATGATATTTTTCTCTTATAGAATAGGATCTCTCCACTTGATTGATCTCAAATACCTTGTCTATACCAGGCTTTCTTAAACTATTGCTGCTATGAGATTGGGGGAAATGTACTAGGAAAAAGTGATCCAAGTAATTTTCCTGTTACCTTTTTTTTTAATACATGTTCCAGGTCCAGTTAGATCATATGGTAGGTATTAACCATGCTCCCTGTATTCGCTGCCTCCACTGGAAGCAGCCCAGAGGCAGCTACTGTTCTGGTTATCCTGTTTATTACAGCTACAACTACACCAGTTTAACACCCTGAAATTTAAACTGCTCTACAGACCCTGACACATGAGAGGTGCTTTCCTGTCACACCAAATCAGGCATGGTTAGGGATATTGCTTCCCACAAAAGCAGTGCCTCCTTACTCAAAGCGAGATGTAGAGGGGCGGCAGTGGGAGCTGCGCCCTGGAAGGGCTGGTGCTGCCGATCCCTGCGCGGGCAGAGCCCCCTCGTGGGGCCGCAGGTGCCGCCGGCTCTGGGAACAGCGCAGCGTGAAAGCGCCGCGAGAGAGCCGTCCTTCCTGCGGGTCTCTGTTCTGTGAAACACTTTCCCACCCTGATTTCTGCTGCGTCTAACTTCAGGCAAATTCAGCCACATTGGCTTCAGCCCTCCCTGGACGTTGCTGGAGTTGACTCGCTGCTCCTTGTCTGAAGTCTAACCTGGGCTAGAGGAATGTGTCCCTGCACACAGCAGGGGGATTTGAGCTAGATGATCTTTCAGGTTCCTTCCAACCCAAACCATTCTATGATTCTGTAATTCTGTAAGTCAATCCCATTTCCTATCACCCATTGTCAGCCAAGCAAATAGAGGGGATAATGTTTAACAGAGGTACAGATTTTTGGCCATGTCAGTGCTTCTGTTACCCAGTGGGAAAAAACATTTTTCTCTTTAGCAGACTATTTTCTGGTATTTAGCAGGCATGCCTAAATGTGTTCACCTATTGTACTAATCTTGTTTCACATGCTCAGTGATACAGCTGTGGCAGGAAGCTCTTAGTGCAGGCCTAATCTGAAATGAGCTCTTATAACTAAACTAAACTAAAATAAAATAAGGAAGTCCTGTTTCTACACACTTGCAAGGTCTAAAAGCTAGTCAGGGAGAGAGGGATGGGCTGAACCAAGCCAAGGCTGACTAGCTGCAGGTGCCCAGTTATCAGGAATACATTTTAAGTCACTGTTGCAAGTTTTCCTTCTGTGCAGATGCTGCTCTGCTCCACCAGGCCTTTTCACAAACCATTTTTACCTGCTGTAAAAATGATGTTTTTTTTAATTCAGAATTCATATCAATAGAGGGAGGATTAATCTCTGTCATGTTGCAACCTCTCCTATAGCTACAGAAAGAAACTGCTGCTTCCTGGTCTCAGTCTGCAAAATAGACAACACTCAGAGAAGCTTTATCAAATGAATTCAGTTTCAAACAACAGGAGCTTGCATATATAAGACTATTTCCAGTATGATTTCATAATTAAAAAACAAAGAACTAAACCAGTTTAAAAATACACAAAGAATTGTCACCATAACAAGCATTGGTATATATCGGTTATACTTCTTTACACCAAAGAAGATTAATGGTGGTTTTTTTCCCATGTGTTGGTTCTGGAAACCAATATACATGTAGTAGTTGAAAAACTTAAGCCCTCACACCTACTAGATCAAGAAGATTCTTCTTAGATCATGAAACGTAAGTAAAATAAGCTTCTTTTTTTCCCCCCTCCCAGACAAGTGGTTATTCAATCACAAATGCTTCAGTAGTATTACAATTGCTGGTGATACTGCAGAATCTCTTGTAAATCATGCTAGTGTTCCTGCTATGACAAGCCTACTTGGAACTGCAAGTGTTCTCTAATAAGTGCACTGTCTTTACTTCAATCACAATTAAAGAATAATAAATTTTTCCTTTCTATTCAGCACATTATTAAAAAAAAAAAAAGGTTAGCATTTAAATTATTTTACACTTAATAAGGGATACCTCTATGGTACTTGTTCAATTTCAAGGTAAAAAAATGTTTTTCTGCTGTCTAATTGCAGTTTCCCATATTTCAACTTGTGTCTGTTGCCTCTCAGCCTGTTGCTATGCATCTGGCTTCATCTTCTCTGCATCTTCCAATCAGGTAGCTGCAGACAGCAATCAGGTCTCCCCATTCATGGAATCTTTCTTCCTTGAACTGCGTGGACAAATTTGTGTACATTCAAGGATTCTCACTGTCTGAAGTTTGTCCGACAAACAGGCTGTCTTGGGTTTGCTTAAAGTCAGGTGCAACACGGTGGGTTGCATCGCAACCCAGATGACTGAAGGAATAAGTATCACATGTTGTTGGAATCATGGCAAACTGCCCATCTCCTCCCTCTGCATGGATCACTAAACTGGCATTGGTTTTAGTGTGCCCTCAAATACAGAGCTGTAAGCTATTGTAGCCCACCTGGCACCTCATTAGCAATCCAGCTGGCCACCAAGTGTGGCAGGGAAGCATTACCCCTGGAGGAGCAGCAGCATCTTACCCAGTCTACCATCTTCCTTTCCAGACAGGTGAGTCAAAACCCAAATGACTCTGCTTGAAAATAATTTTTTTTTTTTATCTTAGGGATTTTAGGGATTTAGAGGTCTGAGGAAATTTACACATGCCATCTCCTTCATAGCTTAGAACTCACCTATGTGATTGAGTGCAAGATTCTCTTAAACTAGCTGAGCTTTAGTAACCATCTAAGTGAACAGCTCTCTGCTTGAAGAAAATAGTGGGTTGTCAGCATTTAGCTTCTTTGCAAACAGTTTAAAGCTAAGTGTTGCTGTCTTACGTTTGATGGAAATAACTGTGCCCAGGAACAGCAACTGAGCTGGTGCTCAGGGATGTATCAAGCTGTAGTTTATCAGCTGTGTATTTGAGCATTTCTTACCATATAAATTTACACCAGTATAATAAAAGTAAAACACTTTTAAGGTGCAAGGAAGTACTAACATGGTGCTCTGTAGCCTAGATGAACAGAAGCACTCAAGCCCCACACTCAGGTTGTGGTTTTGCTTTAAGTTGCAGCACTTCAAAGATATTTAAGCAAGAAAATGTGCAGTCAGCATCTGATTGATTTATTTCTTTAATTGCTACATAAAATTTGGCCCATGAAGAATGAATCTTGAGAAATAATCCAGCTTGCACTCCAAGGCAGGATCAGTTGTATTTGAATGCCAGGTACTGACAGAACATGAGTTCACAGCACTAATCCACTGCTCCAAGCAAAACACTGGGAAGAAATAAAAACTCAAAAGCTAATTCTGTCAGCACATGCAAGTCCTAAGAAGTTTTTGTTTCCAGAAGGGCTCAGCCTTGGCTTCATGTTGCTGTCATTGATGAGACCTCTATGGAGATCATTAGGAAGAGATTGGCTGCCGTATTTTTTTGAGGATTTCCGGCCACCTGAGCTTAGTCAAAGTAAGAACTGCAAAAGTAGAACAGACTCATGACTCAGAACTCTCAAGGCATTTAATTATTTTTTTGGCTAACATTATCAATATCAGACATCTATGAGAGCTCAGTCTTTGCCCATATGGACAGAACTCTCCTATGCTTGTGGATTTAAAGTAATGAGAACATTTAATGGCATGAAAGCTGAGCAACAAATCCATTCAAATTTAAGATGGAGGAGAGTTCCTCAAGCTTGAACCAGTGCAGCAGCAAGTTACCAGTTAAACGGCACATCCTGTTACAGGTTGTGTGTGTTTAATCACTGTTAACCTTGGCTACAAGATTGGAACTGAGTTGAACTAGTTCTGGTAGAAACAACAAAGGCAGTCCAATACCCTGGTGACACAGTCTAAGGCTTGGGAAAAAAATACTGATCAGTAAAATGGATAACAACCAAAACCTCAAGGCATCAGTTACCAAGTTTTTCAAGACATAGCATTAAGAGAGGTGGTGTTGAAAGTGTGATTTTTAAGAGGCAACCTGTGAAGCACTTAGAGTTTTTCATGAGGAGCTATCCTGTGTCTGAGGGTAAGTTCTTGCCTATTACTACAGATCTTGTAATTGAGATCACAAGTGACTCAGCTTGAAAGGGTGAGACCAGAGGTGGATACTTGTGTCCTACGATGTGACAGTGTTTGTGAAGTTATCCTGAGGAACACCTCCTGCAAATAGTTAAGTTCAGAGTGTGTTTATTGGGAGTAAGATAGAGACAAGCACAGCAGTGGAGACCCACAACAGTCACAGATATGCTTCAAAGAGAGGATCTGCTTTAACAGCCTGACTTTTTTTTTTGTTCCCCACTGGGTATGCAGTAGAGACCCTGGTCTGTAGATTTTAATGAAGTTTTTTTAATGGATTTTAATGAAGTTTTTGTGTTATTGTTTTTTTAGTGCAAATTTTCTAAATGTCAGAAGGCTTTTAGCATCTTCAAACTATTCCTTTAGCTTGTTCATAGGATGGTAATTATTCATTCAGCCTGCAGAAGGCTGTCACAATCAGTTCTCTGTGCAACCAACGCCAAGGAACCACTCTGAGATAAAGAGAAAAATGTTCTCTTGCAGCTTACTGTGAAAGACATCTCTATGCAAGTAGTACTACCAGGTGGAAGGGGTAACAAGGACCTCCTAGTTTTGCCTTCCTGGAACAAATCAATATGAGATGTGATGTAAGTCACCCCTTTTTCAGTCTGAAGATCTTAGGCTGCTTTCAATAACAGTGTAATCTTTGTGTAGCAGTAAACTTGTTCTTTGGTCTTTATGACCGGAAAAAAACAAGAGGGAGACAAGCCATGACTACCATGAAGTGCATAAGGGGTCAAAGAGCTGAGAAGAAAAACAGCTTTCCTGTGCTGGCCAGTGTCTTTGTTCCTGTTTATAAGCTGGAGTGCATCAAATTTAGAGCTCGCTAGATTTCAGGATATCATATGACTCTTGAAAAAGCTGTATCACTTCTGGAATTACATGTAAAAGCTACTTATGAGTGATGACTTAGCTGCTGCCAAGCAGGACAGTCGTGGTATCACTCCTCTTTGGTATACGGCTTTTTATTACTCAGAATACTTCTTAGATTTAATACAATACAGCATCTCATTCTCTAATTTTGGTCTCTATTTCCCCTTTTGCTGGAAAATGAAGATGGAGCACATGAAGGGAGAAGCATAATTTTAAATTCATTGAAACATTCTTCAAAGCAAAAAGGTAATATAATCAATAAGCAGAGTACTGGACAGTTATATGTAGCTTTATAAATGTACATCTTAAATAATCAAAATGCAAAATGGTGTAAAGTAAGAGCATCCTCGACTTTAAACCAGGGTGGATTATCAATTAACTTTAATAGTAGCTGGTCCTGCAAGAGAAGAAAAACAAACTTCAAAATGACATTTATAAATACACTATCTATTTAGCAATCATAAGCCACGGGAAATACTGACTCATTTTGATTAATTTTCAAAAAGCATGAAAAGGATTGTGATCATTTCCTTTCACTGCTTTGGAGACCAAAGCAGCATATGCAAGTGTAATCACTTGAAAGAGATTTAGGATCTGTTTCATGCTGAACTGTATTTCAGACTGTCCTTGAAATGAGAAATTGTATTTCCAAGCTGTCTACTAGCCAGGATGTCAAGGCGACAACTGGTCATCTATACGTGGAATTTCAGATTGTGTTTCAGCTTAAGGGTGCATTATGCATTGAACGGGCCTTGGTAGCTCATTTCTGTATCTCAGTGAGGTCTCAGACAAACGTGATGCACAAACCATAAATACATTATGCCTTGTATGTCTCAGTTTGCTGCAATAGCATCGTAAATCAGAGGTGATCAATGGATGGTACCAGATGGAGATTTCTTGTGACCACTGACTCTGGCTGTGCAAGTATGTGTAGGTGTACATGCAAAAAGGTGTATCTATACATATAAAGTACAGGTGAAGAAAGTGGCACAGCAGAATTGTTTTTGCCTCAAGTGGCTGCAGTTTTGCCACTTTCCCAGGAAGGAAATCTTAGGCAAAAAACAAGCATGGCTGATTTTGGAAAATACTGACACAAGTCTAGCAAAAAAGCTCTAAGGCCAGAAGGACTCTTAAAAAGTGTCTTGCGTCTTACCAGAAAGTAGGAATGTTTTATACAGGATAACCTTTAACTACTGCTTCCCCCTTCTACATGGTACAACTTGATTACAGTCATGATGCTGCTTATTGTTTATCCATTTTCTCATGTTCTTGACCTCCGTTTCTTTTCTGTCCTTCATTTCACATCTGTCACATTTGCTATAGATACTTTTTGAGCTTTGAGTGTGGTATTCCTTTAGTAGAAACACAAAAAGTAGCATTAGATACAAACAAAATGGTACTGAACATCTCACGAGTTTGATTACTTCAGGCTTACGGAAGCTCTAAGGCTACTTGTACTCTGCTTACAGTAACTGGATTTCTTCAGCTTAGCATCCTGGAATGAGAACTTGATCTGGTTGGATCCATGTTGTTTGTATGCTCACAGGCCTGACTTCTCCCTGCCCAAACATTGTGTTGTCTTGCTACTGACTAGGTTCAGAACAAAAAATGATGTGTAAGAAATATGGGTGTTTGGATTCTAACCTTGAAGGCTATGTCTCTCTATAGCTGCTCTTCTGTAATGTCAAATAATACCTGATGGAGAATGTACTGCAAAGAGGACCAGAGCTATAGCGTGATTCTCAAGTTTTGTGTTTAGGTTCTGGACACAGATCTCAGCCCTTTTGCATTACACAGTAACACTTCATTTCTTACCAGCTTTCACTATGCAGCAGTCTGCTGTGTGTGGTTTTCATAACAGAGTGGTTTTAATAACAGGTTTTAATTTTCCAGGCTATGGTCAGCCCACAAAGGTAAAAGACTTGACCTTCTCATGCTTAATGGCACCAAGATGTAAACCTTTTCAGGTTTCACTCCATTAGCAAAGCTGGTAAGTTGAGAGTTTCCCACACGTAACTCATTTCTGTTTAAAGGTTGTGTAAATTTACACTTGAAATACACTTGCAGAAACATTCGACAGAAAAAAGCACGATTACTAGGAAAATGTGTTGAACTGGCAGAAGAGCTAGGAAAACAGTAAGCACAGGTCAGTAGCAAGATCTTAATTTTTGTGCGCTTATTTTTACTGTGATTTTTTTCTCTATGTGGGTAGAGCACCTGAATTCCATTAAATATGTAACAAAAAGTGATTCTCACTCCAAAATTTGTGCTTTCTTTTTAACTGGATTTGTTATATTATCTGTTTATAATTAGATGAAAAATCACAAGTAGAAGTATGAATCAGCTAATAAATAAAGGTTAGAGTAAAGTGCTGTCAACTGTTGTCTATTTTAACTGCCACTGGAAATCTGGCAAGTATCTCCTTTCCTGCAAATCCAAGTGAGTAACACTCTGTGAATATTACCTTCCCATTTAATTTACTAAATTGTACATGAACAGTTTTGCCTGCAGACCAGTATCCCTGCCCAGAATTAAAATACCTTTTGTAAGAAAAAAGTAAATAATGTTTAAATAATCTTTCTTTTGTTCAGTTGTTTTAAGAACTTCATGCCTAACCTGGCTCTCCTGTTCTGCTCTCTAAGGGCTGGATACATAAATGCAATTCTATTGTTTAGCTTCTCAGAGGATTCATATGGAATGAGCTTTCCCTTGACCTTTTGTACATACAATCATCTTTTTATCTCCAGCTGCTTCTAATTGGCAAGAAAATACATGAAGTGCTCCACTACGTTTACTACCATTCTCTGACTACCACTAGATGGCACGAGAATACCATGTAGGAACAGAGAACCTTAGCCAGGAAATGAGTTGGCTCCTTAAGTCCCCTTACTTCTGTTACCTTTAACAGTAGTCTGGTACCCAAACCACAGATCTAGGAATATGCATCTGAGAAGTTTTATTCGTGATCAAAAAAGGGCCGCACAGAAAGTAAAATTTTGTCATGTACTTAAATGGCTTCAGAGTTGACTGTAGATGCAAAGGGAGAGACTCACTCATCCAAGCTCTGAGAGGCTTAGATAGGTGGAATTTTTCTTCACCATTGAAAGAACTCAATTTTATCTAGTCACATATTGCCATATGCTTTTCAATGATATAGACACAAAGTTTCATGTTAGTCATCCAGCAGACTGTCATTTTCTCAGATGTCTTTAAATAAGAAAATGGTCACAGCCATTTCCTTTCACTAAATTAATTCCCCATGTATTTCCCTTCCTCTCCTGTGGCTCTTCATACTTGCTTCTGGACCTCTGCAATCACGGCTGGTGAACAGCTAAGGTGTGGCACTCAGGTACTTTTCTCTCAAGGAGCAGATCCAACTCCAGTCCACTCAAAGGCTCTTACTTGTTCATGTGAAACACAAGGCATGGTTTGCCCTCTGAGTAAGGAATGCAGAGTCCTTTTATTTCTGCTGTTTGCCTGAGAGAAGAGAGAGATTATTCACTTTTTCTTTCCCTTCAGTTACAGATAAGTCATGAGGGAATTATGTAACATAAAAATGAGAAGAGCTGTGAAGGAAAATCTTTCCTTCTATCTTCTTCCATCTTGTCTCTGAAATAAATCTTCATTTACTCTCTATTTAAGGGATTTTGGAATGAGTTGTGTATGAAAACTAGAACTTCCTCTATTTCTATAAGCAATGTGAAAATTAAGACTGGGACTTTAAATAACCTGTGAAGTAAGTACAAGTCACCTTTTAATGTGCAGTCTGGTGGCCTTAGAAGCCTAATGGGAGATAGAAGGGTAAAAAGGTCTGGGAGTGAAACACTCCCAGATTTGAAGGCATGTCTGTAAGGCTGTGTTCAGGCTAGAGCTGTTATATTATAACAAAGAAATTACATACTGGGAGAAGGTAGGCAGGTGCAGAGGAGTTATTTGGGCGCCCAAGCAGTAAGTCCATCAGATGTCAACATCAAATGAAGGCGCATTCTCCTTACTGAAGGTTCAGCCAGGTAGCTAGAACCCAATACTGGAACTCCTGCCCATGTAATAATGGATAAGTCACTTAACATATTTTTTTCTCCCAGTTCATGAATGGTGGGATTTGTGCTGATAAACTAGAAAGTAAAGGAAGGGAAAAAAATTACTAGAGCAGCCCATGATAACCTTAATCTGATAATCTCGAATTTGTCGCCTACATAAATTTTCCAGATTTCATATTCAGCTTATCTGTTGTTGAAACTTAGCTGTATTTTATCATTAATCATGAATGTATTCTTCCTGTAATAATCATAGATGCTCAAAGGATACCAGGCAAGTAGGAGACTGAGAAAGAATAAACACTGCAGAAATATTTTAACACTGGACAGACTGACAGCGGTGAACTTTGTGCACTTAAGGAAGCAAAGACTGTAGGTTTGAGCTTAAAATCTGTCTTGGCTGCTGCTTTTAATATTTCATCTCCTCCTGAGGAGGATTCCAGGTTTCCACTTGAAAATAGAAAGCGTTCCCTGTTTTCCCAGAAAACAGGAGTTTCTGTCTGTATTCTGTGCACCTATACTCACAAAGAAGAGGAAGACTTCTTGCAAAGGCTAGGCACTAGATGGAATGTAGGGTTTCTAAAGATGAAAGACTGCTTACTGTGTTGTTTGTATAATGGTTATATAAATATGACTGAAATTTCTCCCATTAATGTGAATAATTTGTACTTCCTTGCTGTGTAACCTAATATGCACTGCCTTGCACTTCTGTCACTAGAGGCAATACAGAGCAGTTGATGGAAAAGTAGACTTAGACAAAACACCTTTCATTTTTACCTTGAAAGAGTTGCTAAAAGGAAGAATTGAAGCAGAGGGAGCACTGCCAACTAGACAATGAGAGGGTCTGATGCATTCATAGCATGTGTGGGAGAGAGCAGTTACTGCTTTGCATTACTTGAGAGAAACAATTCCACAGCAAACTTAACAGCTATTCTTTGGTATTTTTGTAAATTGCAGCAATATGAAATTATTAGCTGTATGTGCCCTGAGGGCAGTCACCCTGCATATGTCACCTTATTGACTGCACCTGAAGCTGGGCAGCAAGCCAGCCCTGGGTAGTGTGGCTATGCTCCTTGAAATTAAGGAGGAAAAATCAGAGCAATGCTGAGGACTGCAGGGCTGACCACTGCCTCACCCAGTCTAACCTGTGGCTCTCAGTGATCGTGTGTGTGCTGGGTATCAGACACCTATCAAAGCCTCTGGTAGTGCAAGGTAGAAGGAATGGGTTCTCCCACGTGAAGAAAGAAAAATGTTTGGCTGAAGGAGGAAATAAATCACTGATCCCACAGTCTTTAAAGTTACACTCCCTTGAAAGACTGAAGCGTTGATTATTTTTAGTGAGGGAGAGCCTAAGGGGAGGGCTTGTTAAAATAGATTAAACCATTGTTAGGAGCAGAGCAGAATTCTCCTGCAGCACTTTCCTTTCCATCACACCTGCATCCTGATGTGAAATAAAAAGTGTGTGCATGGTGTGGGGAAGTGTGGAGGAGGGAAAAGCTGCACTTGGGAGAGACGAAGCAGTAGCAGTTAGTGATGGAGTTGTTATTTCCTGTCACTGCTTTTACCCTATTAGCTTCTCTTATGCTGATTTCTTTCTGTTAATCCCCAGGATAGCCTCTGAGAGTTGTTTATCATCCTGGGGCAAAATGGTTCCAGCCTGCACTCACCACTCTTTCTTCCTGCAGGAGGTGGTGCTGATATGTCTAAGTGTCCAGAAGAGCCTGAGGACAGAGTGGGAGGATGTTTTCTCTTTTTTGTAATCTTTCTCTGGGCCCATTACTCTTGCTCAGCTCTGTTCTAGTTCCCCTGCTTCTCCCAGGCACCCAGGCTGTGAAAAGCAGTCCTGTCATGCTGCAGCAAACAAAATGTTGCACAGCTGCTGGGGCATTCATCCATGCTGGGCCAGGTGCTATCTAAATTTCCTTTTTGGAACACGTTTGAACATTGTTCAAAGCAGTCTGGCCACAGAGGGATGGCATGGGTGTGCTGGTCAGGACAGGGTATTATTTAAGGCTGCTGTTTGCCAGCTAGGTTTTACTAATTTCCTGGCTCTGCTGAGTGACTTATCTCCCCGACAGAGAGGTAATCAAACAGGAAAACACGGTTGCCCCAGAGAGAGAAGGTATTTGAAAGGGCAGCTGGAGCTTCAGACAGGTGTTGTGGCAACAGAATCTGGCTTTTTTATCTGGAGCGAGAGTGTGAGGCACCTTTAGAGACTACAAATTATGGTATGACCCAGTTTGAGTCTCTCTTCTCTTCTGCCCTTCTGTTCGGTTGTTTGGGTCAGCCTTTTACAGAAGAAAATATTTTAGATGGCAGTCCTTTACAGAAGACTTCTGTAACTATTCAGCCGTGGTACCATGCCCTAGTTTTGTATTGCCCTACAGACCCTCTGTCTTTGAGTCTAGAAGAGAAGACTTGTACATAAAACAACACCATATATTTCCTAATAGCTAAACTTTGAGGGTAAGGAACCAAAGAACTCCAACCAAAATATAAGCAGGTAATCCATGTCTTTAGAAGCCTATCAGCACAAAAGTGGAGCCCACTGGGACCCCCAGCTTTGCATGGATAGATGGTGTGACTGAATACTTTCTGAATACTCTAAGAAATGTTTCTTTAAACTTGCTCAGGTGATCTTTCCTCCACAAGTTTTAATTTCTTGCATAGCAGGTTAACCTGACTTCAGGAAGCTCTTGTACAATCGCATTAAAAGTTTTTTTGCCTTGTCTTATTCCCCCACCTACTTTATAATCTGAAAGGAGAGATAAGACCCCTTCACGGCCTCTGAAGGGCCCCATGGTCTTAAGTGTGAAAACCCTCTCCAGAAATGGTAGGTAGATGGCTGAGCTGTATGAAATTCAACTATGTTCTTCCCTGGCTGATGTAGGCAGCTTGTTTTTCTCTTTAACTCCGTGTTTTTATACAGTAAATTGCTTCCAGTAATCAAACAAACATTTAAAAGCTTATATATACAATTTCAGGCATCTCCAAATCCGTCACAGATGTCCTTGGGGTTTTGTATGCTCAAGGGAAAGCTTTGGCTTTTAAAGATGGAAGAAGCAGGAAGAAGCATCTCTTTCAGAGATGAAAGGGGAGAGACTAGTTGCTTTCACAGAAATATGGGAATTATCAGACTGAACCAGACTTAGACTGTGTAGTCTGTCTTGGATACATCGAGTGCAGAAGGGGACTCTAATTATTACTCTTTGCACACACTGGTGGAGTACATGTCTTCAGTCATGTAGGCTCCTGGCGTCTGCATAGCTGAAGTATCTGCCTTTGGAGCTGGGATCCCTGCAAGCAGAACTAGAACTTAATTACTCTGGCTGTTCCTCCTGGGAAGGGATCCACACACTGATGTCTGATATCAGCCTGAGCTAAGGGAGGAGCAGGGAAAGAGGAGCTGTTACATTACTGTGGAACAGCTGCATTTCAGGCTCAGTGCCAAAAGTGGGGGAGGAAAACTTCTGGAGGCCTGAAGAGATAGAGAAAGGCAGATCCCTCCAGGTCTGAAGCTTCAAGAGACCAACGCCGTGTGTGGGCAGGAGCTGGGATGCTGTGTGGGAAAGATTTGCAGTTTCAGCAGCAGGGGAGTTCCCTCCCAGGTCTTCATGCAAACCAAGTCCTCCCTTTAAATCCTGGGCTTTATCACAGATTTAGGCTAGTACTCTGGGATGGGCTGCAGAGCTACAGCCTCCACCCTTTTCCACACACTGGCATCAGATACTGGTAACCGCTGGATTTAAAGGTGCACTGCTTTTGCGCAGAGGGTCTCAGAGCTGAAACCAGCAGTAGGACCACCTGAACCCCTCCTTGGTAACATGAAGAAGCACCGTATGGGAAGCTTATGCTCAGGGCACAGAACTTGGCAAGTCTGTGTAGTGTAGCTGCTGCAGCTCTCAACCTTGCATGCTTTATGCTCAGTTGGGTGCAAGGCAAGGGCGTTCCAGCTGGGCAGGCAAATGTAGGGATCAGTAATAGTGGCAGCAGGCTGCTTACTGCGAGATGTAGAGCATAAAGACATGGTCTTTGTGCATTATTTTTGAGTGTTTGATTCAGAAAAACTCTTTGCCACTCTGGAGACATGCCTGTGCTTTCAGTGACTTCATTTAGAAGTGACCAGCCACATCTGGGGGGAGCTGTAAAGTGCTAGTCAGGATGACAGCATCTTTTGTAAACAACGGGATTTCCTGGGATTATGTTTGAATGCTTGGCCCTCTTGGAGAGGGGGAGAATGTACGTCGTCTCTGACAAAGCCAGGAGAAGACTTTCTGTGTTATGTCATTTATAAGGCTTCTGACTACCACTGAGCCAACAACCTGCTTCAGACTGAATGGTTTAAGGTTGTCCACATGGTTCCTTTGAATAAATTCAAGTTGCATTGGATACAAATATATTAACAATTTTCAGTCAGTTTAAATCAGGTCTTTGCCATTCTTAGTTTTGGTAAGAATAAAAAAAAAACCATAGTGAAACCAGCTAGCTGTGTGTTATTTGCAGGAATGTGTCATAGGATTGTGTTGTGACTAATCTAGGCACTTTTTCAATGTCTCACAGCTTTCTGGTATACTCTCCATAAAACTTTCCTCATTTTTTGTATTTAAAATTTGTTCTGTCTTATCAGAACAGAATAAATACATCTTAAGGAACCCTATAATGAATATGAGGCTACGTTAGCAAACTAATTTCATTTTCATGAATCTCATTGTTAGTTGAATATCTTGAAAAAATTAGTGGTGTCATCTTTGAGGGCAAACACTTCTTTTGAAATTAAAGCCATATTTTGTGAGCATAATGCTAAGCTCTTTTTCAGTGGCAATGACCAGATAAACCATGTTGTTGTAGCTGTATTTTGTGGTATGTATTAGTTTTCTAATGTACACTTTAAGCATGATATCTGCAAACAATGTATGTAACTTTAAAACAAGCCTTGGTAAGCAATCAGTCTGGCAGCATTTGATTGGACAGTCAGTGAAGTGCAAGCAGGAAAGTACATGCTTCTTTGAATTTGCCTTGTCTGTTGGTCAAAATAGTCCTTGTGGTATTTGTCCAGTTGTGTCACTGAATCCAATCACTGCAGGAACTCACAGATATTTTCATTAACTGGAATTACTGGATACCATTTCTGAAATTTTAAGATGCCATTTTTAGGGAAAATGTTTTTTAAAGAATAAGGCTCACTTGCCCCTGTGATTGTGGCTTCAGTGCTTTGTGGCATGGCTGTTAGTATCATGATGAAGTTCATGCTGATAGGGATAGGGAGCTAGGAGATAACCAGGATCTGTAGCATTGCCCATAATATTATTGGAAATCTGTTCTGCCTAGTATATACACTGTCCCATTCTAAGAAAAGTGGTTGATTTTGATCTCCTAAGGTTATGCTGCTTCCAAAGTGGAGGGATTGAAGTGTGACATGGATTGGGTTAAAGTGATTCTCTATTTTAAGCAACCATTGGATTTCAGCAAACATCAGAGAATTTTGAGATAAAGACAACTCCTTTGCTGTCTGAACTGTATCTTTTCTGGTGTGGGATGCTAGGGATAAAACCTTCTTTTCCAATATCATGAAAGTATATCTTGGTTAAGGTTGGTATTGTCAAGAGATAACATTTGCTTGAGGACGAAGGTGTACTGTTCTAGCACAATATACTGTAATTGAAATAATTCACAATGCAATTTCTGCTGTGGTTCCAGTCTGTAAATTAAAACAGAAACTGGCATTTTAGCTGGGTGTATTCAGTTTCAAAGTATTGAACATGGCGCATAACGCGATAACAAGGATTCTCATTTTCTTTCTTCACGTAATTTTCATAAGTAGGGGCACTACACTTCTTTCCTTTTCCATCTGAATGATGGCTATGACTTTTTTTTTACTTTGTCATATTGGAAAAATACCGTAATATCATTATGTCCAATATACTTGTCTCAGCTTACCTGGTTTCACTGTGCTATTGCCAGACAGATGAATGAGTTAGAGTTTTATCTTCTGAGACAGAGGCTGCCTGAGGGTGCTTGAAGCTCACTGCTACAGATTATAAAGAAATAAAGATGAAAGAGCTTCTTCTGAGGACTCTGCTAGCAGTTGCCACAAAACACTGGAGTAAGGACCAAGAGAACATGACAGACAAAAGGCACAAAGAAGGGAGTCTGAGAAGAAAATGGAATGAGATGGAGTTTGCCAGAGGTGCAATGATGTTTACACCTCTCTCTGTTTCTTTAAGGACTCTTTAAGAAGCATCTCAAACTGACCAAGGCACATGACAGAATGGTGACAGCCTTTGCTTTGTACCTAGATGTTCACTGAAGGGTAGTTCTCTTCCCTGAAAGCATCTTGTTTAGCTGTAGTGGATTAATCATTAATCATTGTCAGTCTTGCCTTAAGGGGTTATGCCCTTCCTCACTTTAGGTTTAAACTTGAGTGTGGAGACATGATAGTGGTATACTATGAATTTGAAGCATACCTGTGATGTGCAGAAGTAGGCATCTGAACATGGGCTTTCAGCAGAAGATATGCTGCTCGGGGCACAGAGGAGCTGGCCAAAATCCCTGCTTTTACTCTTGCTCGGGAACTCACTGCAGAGGAATGGACGACCTGTGTCCCTTCAGGTAAGACGACTGCCACTCAGTCCTGCTTTCCTGACATGGGACCATGGAGGCCAACTTCTCTTTCAGCCTGTGCAAGTAGAGATTCTGCTTGTTTGCTTCTCCAACTCATCGAGGCAGAAAAAGAGTAGAAAAATAGCAGAATAGGCTAAAGAGAGCAGTACAAAATTAAGACAACTGAGAATGTGCAGTTTTAATGTGAATTTTAATAATATTCTGCACCCTTCCTAGTATTTAAGAGTAGTGTTTGCTAGTATTTTAGTTTTCATGAAAGCCTGCAGTAGATATGACTCCTGTGTCTTCTTGTGTGCTTCTAACTAATAATAGCTCTTTGAAGAAAGTGCTTTATGAACACAGGTTCCTTCAGTGTGAAATCATGAATGATCTTGTTCGCAAAAGAAACTTTTTATTTAAGTTTTTTGACCCCTTCTACTCCAAGATTTTCAAGAGTATGTTTCTCTTTCAGCCCCATCTGCTGCTTTTTTACCTCTTCTGTTATCTCTTCCAGCACGTCATTTGTTTTTAGTGCAGCCCGATGTGGATCTGGTGATTCATTTATATGCTTCCCTGCTGAATAACCAACACGAGGCAGGAAAGTTTACACACTGACTAGTGACTGCTTGCTTCCTACTTTGCATATTTCAGAGTAGGTTTAAGTCCAGTTTTTAACAGAGAGAGCAGTTATGCTGTGTCACCAAACTGAATGGCACTTTCACTCAGTTTTTGTGCAGGCTTCAAAGAGTATAGGAAAATAATATGAGGAGACAGAAACCTAGCATGTTTAGCCATAATTAGAGGTTTTTCTTTAGATCTATTATCACTGTTATAGTCCCTGTTAACCTGCTCTTTTTTTGAACCAAGACTTAGCAGTGTTTTTTAATTATCTATGGTGACATTTGAGGGATTTATCATGTATGGTTGTACCACCTGAAAAAGATGCCAAGGCTAAAATGGACCTCATATGCCACAGAGCTCACAGTCATCTCTGTAATGTGGATTTCCCCACATACGACTGTTCTGCTCAGTGTATGATACAACAGATTTTCCAAGTAATGGTTTTATGATGGTACAGGCTAAGGATAAACCAAAACTGGAAGACAAGGGAGTGATTCCCAGGTCTAGTGTAAGGAGCTCTGCACAAGCTGGGTCCTGATTCAATTCACAAGCCAGCTTCTGCACCTTTCTCTCCATGATCAGACTCCCAAGCTTCCAGAAAAGTGCAGCCCAAGTGCTTAGGCCTGAATCAGGTTTCCCTGTGTTGTAGTCAGTCAGTCATGACACTAAGACAACAGAACAAGCACTCACCCCACAGGCTAGATGTGGAAGCTACGTATTTTTTGCAAGAGGAGTTTTCCCTCCAAGTAGTTCTTTATTCCAGAATCAGAAACCTCAGGTCCCTTCTGAGTGGTGTTCAGTAGGGTTTGGGCAGGATCAGAAGGTGGGAGCTGCTGTTCCTTCAGGGAGATAGCTGCAAGTTCCAGGAATTTTGTAGGATGGCTGTGACTTTCAGGCATTCTCTGCTTCCTCTTTATGTCTTCAGTGGAGATGATTGCTGTTGTACACAGAGGTAGTGAATAGCTTTGACATATGGAAGTTGGGAGCCTTTCGTCTCTTTGAGAAGCAGTACGTGATTTATCTCTAGTAGGGGAAAAAAAAAATCTGGCGTGCCTTTCTGGAAAGGTTGCTGGGCCCTGACCTCCTTTGACCTGATTTAATTGAGGATTTTGCCAAGCGTATTACATGGGATGTTCTTTGGCAGCACTGACCAAACAAAGCAGGCTGATTGCAAATCATCATTTACACGTGCACAGAATGAGGAATAAAAATAGCTCTTTAAAAAAATAATTTCCTTTGCAGTGACATATGATAACCTTCCTTTAGTAACCTGTCAAAGACCTCAAGATATGTATAACAAAACATCTCAGCTTCCTCAGTTTTGTCTTCCCAGGCACATTAATAGCAAGGTTGAATAATTTAAAAAGTGCACATCTTTTTTTTTTATTTTATAGGTGTACTCGTTTTGTGTCTGCCCACCAGCAATGTCAATCAATATTTACTGATGCTCCTGCTTTTTGAAAATACCTTTTACATATTCCCATGTATTTCAGGAAAAAAAATATCTTCTACATACACAAAGCACTTGCTTTGGAAGTGCTTACATATTAGCCAAATCAGGGGTGATAATGTCAAACAGAGAATAAAACCTACTAGACCAGTAACACTGAAACACTGTGGCTTAAATCTGAAGTATCTGTTCTGACTCCATTAAATAATAGTTTTTATTTTTTTAAAAAATTAATACATTTGAAAAACAAATACTTTAAACTTCCTGATCTACTCATAATCTGACAGAAAATTAAGTTCATCAGTTCTGGGCAGAAATTAGATTGAAGAGGTTTAGTTGTGTGTTTTTTGTTTGGTTTTTTTTTTTTTTTTTCGTCAGAGGTGATTATACCGTATGGAAACAGTTTGATACCACAGCCAAGGGGAGACAGAGAGTGTGTGGTGGTGTTCCATCAGCAACATTGGAACTGATGGAGAGAAACAGCTGGATGCAACATATAATAAATGCTCCATCAAACTGGCAGTAGATAGTGTTTATAGGACAGATTATGGGGCACACTGGGTGAACATCTATCATATCTAAACAAAGCTCTTTGCAAATATTAAAGCTCAGGTTATTGGGCTGACAGCTACTTGCAGTGCATGTCACAGCATGAATGAGTGAGACAACAGGACAGATTAAAAGGTAAAATTAGTTTTTGGGCAAAATGTCATTTTTTCCAGAATATTATTCATTAAGTGAAAAGGCTGTTCCACAACCTGAGAAGTAATACTTCAAAATTCTCAACTAAGAAGAAAACAATGTTACACTGTAACAGGCTCTGGTTTTATTGAAGAAGCAGTCCAGAAATTCTTCTCTTTGACTCCTCACCTCCTTGATGACGGTTGTGTCTCTGGCCTCAGAATAGTGAATAAAAAAGCAAGTTCCTTGGGTGAAATTTTTCATTAGTAATTTTTACTGCCCTCATAACACGTAAAAAGTGACAAAGTCTCACAGTGACTCCTCTACCATTAACAGTTTTTCCATGTTTGAAAGCTAACAAGACTGGAGATTTTCACTTTTATGAAATGTTATGAGCTACAAGACTAAATAATTTGCCAAATCTGTGAAAGAAAATAATACTGAAGACTTAACAGCTCTTAGAATTCTTTTCAGAATTAGCTTTGGTTTTCTTATTTAGGAGGTGTCTACGTCTGACCTAAGGTAACTGTGTACTGTATGTTGACATCAGTGGCATTCCTAAGTGTCAGGAAAGGAGACTCAACAATATTAATGGGCTTACAACATTACTGAAGGCTGACGTGGGAGCTGGTGGTTTTCCCTTTATCTCACCCTCTTTTTCTGCCATCTCCTGTTTTCTGTATGGCTCTTTCATGTTATAGAAAGAAACAGGTAAAGAGTCACTTCTCTAAGATCAATGTAAGATTCTGAAGAGATATGGAAACTGGAAATTTCATGTGAATACGAGACTTATGCACTGCCCATCCATCTGTGCAATTTCACCAATAAATTCTAAATTTCAATCAAATTCATCAGAAGTAGAAGCTGATGGTACATACCTAAAAAAATGTAATGAAACTCATTGCAAGGAAGAAGACAAAGGGGAAGTTTGCCTTCAGTCTTTATCTTATCTATATGATCTGCAATGTTGCTGTCAGCATTCATGTCTAAATCAGCTGTGATCTAAGCTGCCTCTTCCCCAGTCAAATAGGTAACATTTGTGACAGGGAAATAGAACTATTGTGAAAATAAAGGCAAGAGCACGGAATAGGTGATACTAAGAAACTAGGTTGATTATTGTGAAAGAGATTTTGGGATTTGAGACCAATATGACAGTGCAATGGGAGCTTTGATTAGTAAGATGGGGAGATAAAAGTCTTTTAGTGACTATATGGATATGTAGAAGACATGACAGCCTCGTGGTAGTAAGGTTCATGGACAAATGGTTCTCTGGCAGTGCTGTCTGGATAGCAGCTTGGATCTGTAATACTATTTCCTTTTTTGCACATTTACCTCCTTAGTCACCCCATCCCCTTATCTTTTTTCTCCCTTTTCTGCTTGACAAGCTTCCTCACTTACGTCACAGCCAAGGTAGTCATAAGTCAGCTGAGGAATGAGAAATTAATAACTTCCTTCCCCTTGGAGCACTAGCACGCTGCTGCTATGAAACACTTAGGTCACCTATCTTCCCAGCAGGAGAGCAGCAAGTACACAGTGTAATCCAAAAACTTCAGTGCGTCTCTTCCCGTTGAAAGAGCCACTAAGTGGCTACAGGGATTGGGGGTTTTATACTCTTTATGAGTTTTGCTAGTTTTCACCTGAAGGATTTTTTTTCAAGTAAAGTTTTCTCACAAACTCCATGTTTTCAGATATTTCTATAGAACCCCATGATTTTTCTGAAACACTGCAACATTTCTGAGCTGATGACTGCAAAGAAATTAGATATCAACAGCTCTAAAACTATGTGAATCTATAGAAACAGAATAAAATAAAGAATCAAGGAGGAGTTTTAAAGCAAAGTGAAAGGAGGGTTTAGAATAGAGCACAGGATCACAGCAAGGCTGATAAACTTTAAGAAATGTAGGTTGCATAGCAAGTCTGGCCCTGAGATTGCATGGCCCATCTTGGAGAGATGTCAGTTTGTCATTCTTTGCCCAGTTTCACCTAGTTAGAAAAGAGGCTAGTACTCCTGTCTTCAGAAATGCTGATTTAGCTCGTCTTTTCAGAGCATTTTGTGATGCACAGCTAGAAGGCACTGCAGAAATGTAAATGACTGTTTGGGAAGTAGTATAGTTCTGTTACAGCTCCTGGGAATGAGTGCACTGAGGTCCCCAAGACAAAATGGAGTTCATGTCAGCTGTTGAATGAAACAAACAAAGAACGTAACGGTGGAAATGGATGAGGAGAAGAGGAAAGTATGCAAGGTATGAAGAAAACCATGGGTGAGTGACATTTGTCTGAAAATAAGAAGTTGGAGATGAATGAGGGAAGGCAGTACAAAAATGGAAGGTGTACCCACCCAGTGGTACTGTCTACTTGGTGGCATGCAAAGGGGAAGCTACATCTGAATGCAGAGATCGTGCCAGCTCTTGTCAGAGAGAGGAGGCTCCAATCTCATCAGCTACTGACAACTTGTTTGTTCCATGGCTGACATGCAGCTCATGTGCCCTGAAACAGAAGCAAATTGTTTTATAGCCTTAGGCTGCTCCTGCAACACAGTGAACTTGACACAAATCTGTTCCAGTGTTACCAAGCTGGAGCAAGTAGGCAGTAGCTCTTGTTTTCCTACCCCTGTAGTTATCCTGCTTTCCGTCTCTGACTTACCCAGTAGAAACAAGATAATTAAAAAATGGGTCTAAACTTCATTCATGACAGACCTTAAGAAAATTTCCTGAGTGTAAGTCGAGGTGATTTAGAGAGATCACCTTTCCTTAACTGAAGGTGTTTTAAGAACATGTAATAGCATATAAATTAAAAAGGGATTGAAGGCTACAGCTTTAACACCAATGCCACAGGAAGACAAGCCAGTGCAAGATTAAGCAGGTGTGGAAGTAAAATCAAAGTGATGTCAGACTGATTAGGAATAAACCACATCAGAAGTGCAACTGGTAAGAGACTTAATCATTCAGAGTCAAATAAGGTAGGAAATATGGTATTCCTTTACACTACTACTTGTAGAAATTTTTGTGTCAGGTTCAAAATGGAAGAAAGTCCAGTGCAAACATGCTGTGGTCCTTAGAGGAAAGATGAAGATTGGACTTATCTGGCCTAAATAGGAGCAGATATGGGGATGTCTATTGGCTGAGGGTAAGTAGTTCACTCTTCTATAGGACAGGTTTTTGGTTGTGGGTTTTTAGTTTGGTTTTTTGTTTTGTTGGTTTTTGGTTTTTTGTTGTTTGTTGGTTGGTTGGTTGGTTGTTGTGTGTTTTTTTTTTTTAATTTCTCCTTTGCCTCTGTTGCAGGAAGTGTCTTCACTACATCAGTAAACTAGTTGTATTTGTATTATCCTTGTGTCATTCTATTCCATAGGGGGCTGTGTTGTCAAGGAGCTCTAAAACCTGCGCTCCACATTTTTCAGTATGGAGAACACTTCTGTTTGCTGGGCTGGCAGCTGCTATGTAAGCTTTTCAGTCCTTTTTAATCACTCTGCCTCCTGTAGCAAACTACTGTGAATTACTTCTTTGGGCCTCATTATCCAGACTCCTTTATTACGCTTGAGAAGGAACAAGAGGTACTGAAGGAAACCCAGGGGGATATCCCCTGCCTAATGAAACTCTGCTGTGCCTGTAGAGCCACAGGGCCAAGAGGAGGATGGAAGGGTCATGGCTGGGGTGTGCTGTGTTCTGGATGATAGCACATGAGAATGAATCAGAGCAGCAATGAAATTGCTTTGCATGACACTGGAAGTCAAGTCGGCTCTGAATGATACCAGGAAACAGAAGGATAAGGACACTGAAAACTTCCTTTACCCACATCCTCACTTAGTTTGCAGTACTAAAATCACTGACAACTGAAAGAGCAGTAACTGGAATGAGGAAGGAAAAAGTCCAGTATCTTTGCTTTTTTTTGGTGTTTTCTCTGATTCCAGGGAATCTGACCTTAAGCAGCATGCCAAGGCAGGGAGGTAGAGCTTTTCATAAGCAGCAGTCACCCTAATTGACAGAAGGAAATGAGATTGTATGCCCTTTCATTCCAGATGAAGGATATAACTTACCCGGATACTGCAGATTTAGAATGAAGAGCTGTGAAACTGAGATTTTGAATGAGGCTCTGTTTACCCCTCTTACTTGGCAGATATGGGAGCAACAAAGATCCTCACTTTTACAATGGAAAAAAAATTCTTCCCTGTTCTGTTTTGTGGTTATTACATGCTGATTAAAAACCTGCTCAGAACAAGTTTTACAATATAATATATTTATATATAATATTTTTATATATTTAATATATATTTACTGAATCTTCTTAGTAAAGTACGGGAAACAGTAGGAAAGAAAGCAATTACAGTAAATGCTGAAGCTTCCAACTCAACCCAAAGCTCTCCATAGACCGGTGATGCCTGGTACTGTTCTAGGCTTTTTCTTCATTTAAGCTCCAGGAATTTGGACTCATTAAACATGCTAATCCCAAGATTACTTTTTAATTGCAGTTTTTAACTCACCTGTTATGCTACCTGTTGCTCTATCAAAGTTGTGCTCACAGGGAAAAGCATGAGGAAAAGAATTAAGGAAAATCTGTTTCTGTGGTCTCAAGGTGTGGGGCAGTCACTGCCTGGAACTTTCTGTCTAGTTTAAGTATCCTGTGAAAGTGTGACAGACTCAATCAGTTACATCTGAACTGACTTGGTTGTGAACATCTATATGAAGATACAGAGGTTCTCTTACAGGTACAATGTGTTCTTGCAGCTAGCTGCATCAATATGAAGCATGCAGAGAAGCACACCAGCTGTGCTCAACTGCACTAAGTTCACCAGCAGAGCATTTGAATGAGCAAGGCCCTCATTTTGGTCTCAGTCCTTTCCTTCCCTCCCTGGTGAATGAATAAATCTGCTTTGTTGCTGTTTATGTGATACAAGTGGGTGAGAATTAGCACTTTGGAATTACTGGTTTGGGTTATTAACTTGGGTTCATGAATAAACAGAATGACTGCTGCCAGGGAATTGTGCATTAATTACCCTTGAGCTCTGCTGATGGATGAATGATAGAGAAACAGCAAATATACTAAGAGCTCTTGACTATTGTTTTATTATTAATAATTTTTCTAAAGGGAGCAAAACTGGAAAAAAATGTTTTTCCTGTCTGTCTCTGGACTTTGAAGGGGACTGCAATTCAGGTCACCTCCTCTAGAGAGTGAATGACAGATGAATTGTAGTTACTATTTTTTTGTTGTGCTCACTACTAGCCACTCAAAATGTGCTTCTGGCTCCCCTGTGGAGAGAAGAGATCCCATTAGGATATCTGGACATCCACTTGTCTTCCACAGAACTGATAATTGTGGATGTTCATCTTAGTGCCAGCTCTGGTAATGAAGCAGTTAAGCAGACCTGCTGAAAACCCAAGAGAAATGCACTGATTAAACACTTTAGTTTTATCTTCTACTGTTCTTCTTGCCTGGTCTTTTTCACCTTCTTCCGGCCTTGGCAGTCCGTGCTCTTGTGATTTTCTGAAAAAGCTGGATGGGAAATTAGTAAACACTTCATTTGGTTCAACATATGTTAAGGAAGTGGAAACAGCTGGGGACCAAAGGGAGAATGTGGCTGGCAAGGCAGGTTGTTATTTTTATACAGAGCTGACCAGTGAGGTCTCTTTGTGTAGAGATGTCACTCGGTCCAGTTTTATCTTGATGCCTCCTATTAGGCAAGATGCCTCTTGCCTTCAAGAATTTTGTCTTACACACCTGTGTGTTTACTCACTGTGATCCATTGCAGCTTCTCCTTATCTCTCCCTTTCCTCAGCACTTTTCTCTTCCTTTTCCTCTTCTACAGCTGCTGTCACTCCTACAGATACCAGGGGCAATGGGAGAGGTCTGACCCAGCTTCGTCTGTCACCTTCCCAGCCCTTCCTCTTCCTGAGGGCAAGAGAGTCTAGGGTGAAAGCTGGCCTGAAGACGAAGAGCCGGCCAATATCTGCCAAGTTTGAAGGGGCAAACCAAGCATGAGTTGAGAGGAAATTACTAGGCAGGGGAGAGGACGGGGTGTCCATGGTACTCAAGGAAATGGTCTCATTTAATTAATTTCCATGAGGTCATAATGAGACAGGACTGAAAACTTTGATTGTATGTGTGATATTTTCTACTCTCTATTATTATCTATAATTTTATTTATGTATTACATTATAATATATTCTAGAGTGATAGGTGATAGAGCAGAAACTCATAATCACCTGTTTTGTGGAAAGAGCCTTGAGATATTTCATTAGGAAAACACATATTTTGCTCTATTAGAGAAGAAAAAAGTAATTTAATAAGTGATGCCGCATCAAGGTAAATAATAAAATCCTCTGTTTTCCCCTGTATGTTCAAAATTACATTCAACTCTATTGCTGCTTATTTACAGTAATTAATTCAACTCAGCAGACTGTCACGTTTTTGCCTGTCTCACATAATGTGGGTGAAGCAAACAGATGTACTTGGGCCTTGATTATACCAAGGCCACTTATATGGCTAGAGGGATCACTCCTGGTGTTTTTATTCAAACATCAAAGACCAAGGCCATTCTTGTTATTTCTTCCTGGTTTGCTAAGGAAAGTGATTTAACTGCAGAGCTCCTATTGCTGTTTTATTACTGCTGTGTACAAATCTTTATAAATTCCTGGGAACTGAAAAACACTTCCAAACAAAACATGATTTTGACTGTTGAGATTCTGTGTGAGAATTTTGTAGCCTGATTCCTGTGTCAAAGATCACACAAGACTTACCCGGAGTCAGCGTAACAAGACTTAACTATTTTTTTGCAGCATTGACTCTGAAACTGGAGCTCAGCAGCCTTGTAAGAGAGGAGAAATGAGGCCCAGAGCCATCTCACTGACTCTGTTGCCATATGAGTCTTTAAAAGAGCCTTAATTCTGACAACCTCCGACAAACCACTCCTTTAAGTGTGTCACTGACAGTATTTCTCGAAATCTATTTTAGTGTCTTCTAATGCCTTATTCGTTGAAACATATTTGCTATCTCCTAAAGCTCAGTAATAATATAGCTATTTTTACGTATTTTATGTGCAAGGATGACCTTTTGGTTATGCAGTACCTTTAAGGTACTTTAAGGGAATACAGGAACATTAAGCTGATAGACACAGCAGTTACTTTCCTTTTTTTTTTTTTTTTTTTTTTAATGTTTTTGATGTGTTTACTTGTTATGGATTTCTCATATGCAATCAAATGCCCCAAGGGCAAAGAGCAAATATATTAAGCTAGTGTAATAAGTAAAGCTAGTACCAGTTAGTTTGCCATTACTTTCTTTTAAGCTGGCATGGACCTTAGGCCTGGTTGATGCACTTTTTTTTTTTTTTCCCTGTAATTCATTTGTAATGTTCTATTTAAGGATCCTAGGTTGCAAAAATGCTTTTGTCAGTAGTAATATGCTGTCGATGCCAACTAATTGTTACATTCCTAAAATCAGATGTTTTCCATTTTAGAATCCTTAGATTTCCTATCAGTCAGATGGTGAAAAGAGGAGAGAGCTTTTGTGATAAAACTTTCAAAGAACCAAGAGAAAATAAATCTGTTTAAAGTCTAACAATGTCTAACAAAGTCTTGCCTTCTTTTTAGTTCAAAGGGGCAAATTACCAGCAGTCTCTGAAAAACCAGAGAAGGTAGAAGGCTTCATTATGGCCAAAGATTTCAGGAAATATTGACAGATCTAGTTCTGAGGCAGAATTTCCTGCTTCCTGTCTTGGTGGATAAAATACTGACACACTCAAATTCATCTGTTCACTTTGAATATGTGCTGACAGAAGCAGTCTGACTTTCAGAGCAGTATCCACTCCAGGTGTACACACTCGGGATGTCCCTGATTACACAGAGCAAGACTCTTGCATCCTGTTTGGCATCCCTGGGGTTTTACAAGAGGAAAGCACAAGCTGTCACGGACTCATGATGGCAGAAGTACGAAGGTGACACCCAGCTTTGTGTGCTTGCAGGAGAAGGAACATTGTCTCCTGCCAGCTTTCAGCCCATTTCTGTCTGGATGAGAAGTTGGCTCAGTGGCTACACTTTAAAAGTGGTAGTACAAAGTGGTTTCTGTCACTTTCTCGGCATTTTTGGTCATGTGTTACTAACTGTCTGCAGTCTTGGTCTTCCTTCTTGAGAACTAATTACAGTGATATGAAAAGCTTTTAAAAAAAGAAACCTAACCTGGCTTGACTGTGGCAACATAATATACCTAAAAATTTACTGGGTTTTTTCTTTATTGTTTTTTTTTTCTTTTGCAACTCAAATGGTTTTAGTTAGTCCTAAAAGTATCAGCCAACTTCTTACTACCAAAAGATTTTATTTTTTTTTTCATTAACTGAGCACCAGTAGCATTGATCACACTTACCAGACTGTCTCACTTCAGGCTTTCACTTGAGCACTGTGGGAGTGAAAACTTCCGTGAGAAGATAACATTAAAGAAGTAGCAAAAGTTTGGGGTATAGCTGTGGTTGTTGGCACTTAATGTAAATATAAGCTATGCATCTGAAAGCCATTCAAAATGCCTAACTTGGATAAGAGTGCCAAGGAATATTACTTTGTCAACATCCTGGGCAGCTGTTGTCAGACTCTAAAGAAGAAGAAGAAAAGGCACAAAAAAGGAAGACTCTAGATATAATGTATCTTTTGGACTAGATAAATCTGTCCTCTTCTGCTTCTGAGGTGTTGTAAGCTTAAGGAGACTTGAAATAGCTAAAAAGCTGTAATTAGAGCCATCTTCTGAAACATGCATTTATTTCCCTGATGCTTTGCAGGAGAGTTCCTGTTTTCCTGTTGTTTCCTGTGGCATAAACATTTATTTTAAATTTCTTTTGTCATCTTGGTAGATGCTGTCTGGAGGAGACGTGCTTTCTTGTGACTGTCTTCCTTCCCGCTGCTGTTTTTGTGGCCTCAAAGGCAAATGCAGGATATTCCTCTTCCAGTTCCTTCAATGCTTCTCCTTCTTCCAGTATCTCTGATCAATCAATCTGCAGTGATGTCAGCATTCCCAGAGAACTGATACAACTATTTGAAAGGTATGTAGAACAAACTGGCCCTGAGTTTCCTAGAACATGCTGAAACATTCTTCAAGCTTGTATAGATTACAAAGGATTTGAACAGTAATATAAGTATGATTCAGATGATAGTAAAATGAGATAAGGATGAACATCAAATTGACATAACTTATCTAGACCACTTAGGGTTAAGAACAAGTCTGGCAAAACCCTCGTAAGGGTTTTTTATCAGTTGGGACAGTCCAGATAAAATTAATTCTCTCTTTGTACACAGTCTCTGATCTGTAAAATCTCTCCTTTCCTTGTTGTGCTTCTGTGACGCTAAATTATGTGACTCAAGTGGCTTAGCAGGTGCCATCCTGTATCAACACTAAGAATGTGAAAGATGAGAGAACTTAATTAGCTGATGGTGTGCACTAATAATCATATTTAAAATTCTAAGTTACCTTTCATACATAATTTCTTTATGACTACACAGCACTGATCCCCACTGAGCAGTCTAGTGGGTAAGCTGTGCTAACAAAACATTAATGGGAAAAGTTTCATAGGTTTGTAAACTGAAAACTTCAGAGAACCCACTTTAAAATTAGCTCACAGGTGTATTCCCACAAGAAGTGCTTGGCCTGATTTACCTCATGACCTAATGACTCATGACCACACGGTTAAACACTGCTGGATAATCTAGCTTAACTTTTTAATAGTTGCAGTAAATCATTTAAGTAAACCTTCAAAAAGGCAGGTGCAGAGAAAGAGCTGCTTGGTTAAGGCTATTACAACCTCAAAAAACATGAAAGAGTGACATGAGGAATCCTGTCTCTTGGGATGGCTTGTGAAGTCCACTTTACGATTAACAAGGGAAGTACTTTCTGAAGGCTGTTACTGATGAAAGCACTGAACTTTCAGGACAGAAAAAGGAAGGCTGGGTTGGGTGTGTGTGTGCTCTGTGTGTATGCCTTACAAACACAGAAGAAATGGGCAGGAAGTATACTGACAGATCCTATGGGTTTATCTCCTATGAGGAATTTCATGGCTGTAGCTGACCTCAACCTTCATTCAGTAATGCTCTTTCTTCTGTAATGCTGTTGGTGAATCTAAAATTGGGTTGCTTCAGCATCCCGTTAAGCAGAGAAGATAGTGTTAGAAAGGAAATATCAATGTAGTAAACAGAAAAGAGGTAGAACATGTTTTAGATAGATGTACCCATGATCTATTGAAAGGTATATATTAGATGGCTAGTGATCCAGTGATTTGTTATAAATTAATTAAAACCTGTGGGTAATTAACTTCTTCGTACAAAGATCTATATTTCTATATAAAGAGATACAGTCTGCGAAATGGAAAGCGGATTTTGTTTGTGATGCAGTTATCTTGCAACTGTTTACTCCACTGCACCATGAAGGCTGTAATTAGGAGGAAAGGTTTTATCTGGTCTCAGTCAAGGTTTACGTATATAGCTTTGGTTGTTGGTAAAGCAGCTTGTATGATACCTGAGAAATTTTGGTTGTTTTGAAAACCTGGCTTCTCCTTTCATCAAGCAATCTCTACCATATTCACCTTCTCCTTCTGACCAGAGCATTGTCAGTATGTTAGCAGGCCTTCCTAAACTGCAAATAGAATTTTTGTTTGTGTCTCTCCCCATGAATCAAATTTTCTGTCCCAATTATGGGCAGTTGATGTGATAGTAAACTAACTATAAATATTTTTTCCAGAAAGATCTTACCATAAAGATCTTTTCTTGGGCTCTGGCATTCCCTTGGTATTTATAGCAATTGGCAGAGGTATCTGGTCTTTCAGTATAGTCTGTTTTGGGAGTGCAGGGTGGACATGAGGCTCTGCTGAAAGAAGGTAGGGAATTGGGGATGTGAGTGTGAGCAGTGGGGAGAAAAGGGCTGCCTCTGATCTGCAAATTGGTGCTACAGCTCAAGGGGAAGAGGCAGCAGAGACTGAAGTGGTTTGGATAGCTGGGGTGTCAGTGGGCTGTTTGACCAGGCAATAACACAGCATCTCCAAGCAAGGCCCTTCAGTTGGGCTAAGTATTGAAAAGTATTGAAGAGTATTGAAAAGTAAAGTAAGACATAAATACAGCGTGGGTGTCAGCTGCTCCTTAGTACCTGCCTGGGTACTTGTTCTTACTACCTCATAAATTTAATCTGTTTCAGTGATGATTCACTCTACCTGAAGGATAATGTACCTTCTATTTACTACAGAGAAGTGGCATGTAAATAAGCAGTTAATGCAAATTAGCTGGCACAAATGCAGTACCACTTATAACTCAAGAAATGTGACTTTTCTTAAAGACTTAACGTATTTTTCAGTGCTACACTGGTTGAAAGGTGTCTCTCCCCTTCTTAATGAGGTTTCTTTACCAGAAGCAGTAGGGTGTGGTTTTGCAGTGTGGAGGATGATACATGAGGGACAAGGGTTAAAATAGATGTCTATAAAATTCAGAGTAGGAAGGAAAAGTCATTATGAAAGAGTTTATCTCTGTTGCTTCCATTACCAAAGCAGGTGAGTGTGCCATGAAGCCATTAGGTATCGGGTTCAAAACAAACAGGAGATAACGTTCTCACACGCTGCTGCATGTTTAAGTTATGCAATCCTTGGTCACAGCATGTCTTGGGGTCCAGAAGTTCTCAGAGCTTCAGAAATGGGCTTTGAGGGTTCAGAGAGGAAAGAAGCCTTGAGATTGAACAGGCACAAATATACCTACCATGGCTCAAGGTGTCTGTCATAAACAAATCTCTAGAAACTGATTACACAATCATGTGGAATGTCTGTGCTCTTTTACTCCTCCCTGGTATCCATTGCTGGCCACTGTTGAGCATAAGACATAGTACTAAATGCCATTTTTGATCCACTGTGGATTTTTTCGTGTTCTCAACCATGCTGTTAGATGGTGCATTTGTACTATTGCATCTATACTTGGAGAAGATGGGGGTATCTTGTACTGTTTTAACTGTTGTTATGGTTCTCCTGTGTGAGTGAGCCTGCAAGAGGCATTTGAGTACCAGCATATGGGGTGGGAATAGAGCAACAGGGTGAATCAACAGTTCATTCTAAGATCTGAAGACAGGAATGTAGTAGAAAATATTTTTAAGTACAATCTTTAATAACAAAATCAAAGTTTATGTTTAAATCCCATATGACAAAGAATACCGCTTTGGCAGAATTGCATTTTAAGGGTTCAATGGCTTGTTCTAAGTAAACAAAAACACTGTTTGGATTTTGTATACATGGGAAAAAACAGAGGCATTCAAATTTTTCTTAAGGAAATTTTTATTAGTCTGTAGATACACGCTAAGTTAATTTAACTGGGACTTCATATCCTGTTGTCCCAGTTGTGCAAATAGGAAAACAATGATGCTGCTTCTAAAGACTTGTTAAGAATGTTATCGTTTTGGCACGAGGTCTTAATGCTCTGCACACTTGAGGCATCAGGCTGAAAGAAACTTGGGTGAACCTGCTTGCAGACAAAGAAGAGGAGGTTTTCAACTTATTTTAAACACAGGGTAACTAGGATGAAGTAAGATATTATTCTCTCTCTTATAGTTAACGGACAAGTAATTTTTTGCACACAAGGAGAGGGTGAAGAGGACAGTTGCACTGACTAACTTTTCTTAGATCCCCTGTTGTGATGCAAACAAGAAAAGCGGCAGATAAGGCCATGTGGTAGAGTCAGTTGACAGCCACATCTGCTTCAGGCTGGTCAGCAGGACAAGTGCAAACTGCAGACAATAAGTCTCTAAGACAGATTATTGAATATCTTATCTCCATGCTATAGATCAGCTAAGGAGAAAGAAGCCAGGAAGGTCTTCTTGGGCTCTAGAGCCCTTCATGCCTCTTGCCCAAGACCTGCACAAACACCTTGCTGCCCCTGGCCTTGTGCTGGGGTATCCTGTGTCCTAACTAGGACATGCAGCCCTAAGGAGGAAGTTCTGCAAACCTGCACCCAGCACCTTCCCTGATACCTTGGTCCCTCATCTCTAAACAGCTTCTCTAAACGGTTTCAAGGACCCTTAATGCCAAGATCATGGGATGTGGTGTCCTGGGACTAATTTCTAACCACAAGAAAGAGCCCCCAGAAAGAGAAATTGACCCAGGCCAAAGCTGTTGCTGGTCCCTCTTTGCAGCAAGATGGTATGGGAATAGGATTTGTCTCTTTTACCTGTATAGTGAAACAAACAGAACAGTCTTCTCAGAGACAGCAGCCTTGCTTGAAGCTGAGGAGGTCTGAACCTATTTGCTCCTGTGCAACACCCACCTCATTTTAATGTCCTACCTATGACTCTCCTCTTGCTCTGTTTTTCCCAAAGCTCTGAATGCAAGTATGAGATTCAGGACAACTTGGGACAGGACAGGGTTGAGGGCTGACAGTTTAGGAAACTGTGAAAGCAAGTGGAAGGAGGAGAAGGGAGGGTGACATCTTCTCAGCTTCTCTATATGCAAGGTTGTGAACATAGCCCTGCTGCTAATTCAGTGATGAGGTTCTGAAATCTTAATGCTTTTTCTATCTCTCTCTGGTTCAGTATATGAGCACACAAACCATCTGCATTACCCTTGGAACCATACGTTTAGAGCTGTAGAGTAAATTGGTGGTGAAGGAAGACAAAAGAAAACAGCAGTTTCTAGACAAGAGGCAACCCACAGTTGGAAAGAGGCTTGTGTGCCATTCATTATCATGGTTCAAAGGAACCATGATGGGAAATGTGCAGGTTTGGTAAACAAACAGACAGCACTAAGAAAATACCTGACTACATATTACCAATTTTGACTCCCAAGGGAAACTGACTTCCAAAACATTGTCATTCAGCACAAATCTTAGAGGCTGTGCTGGTTTTACTTGGTAAACATTCCCTTATTTAACAAAAGCCATTACTAGTGAGGAAAGAAAAGGCCAGATATACAGTTGCTGTGAAATGAAAGCCTGGGGGCAGAATAGTTGACGTTCACTTAAAACCCTATAATTCTGCTAGTGAAGAAAAGAAAATGCACTGAACTGGCAGATGAAAGGCACTCTTTTCCTTGTCTTCATGTGAAAGGTCAAGCAGAAAAAAAAATAAGGAGGTCAGAAATAAATAGGAACAATAAAAATAGTCTTTAAGACACTGCAGTGTTAACACAGTGCTTTTCTTCCTGTAGCCTGATCTCGCTGCAGAAAAAAACCCTGGGAACATGCCAAAGCATTAAAAGCAATACAATTACATTTTGAAGGGCAAGAAAAGCAGATTGTGTGCTGTAAAATGCTGTGCTGTTCACCTTTCATCTCTCTGACCATCACCCAAGGATCTCCTTTGCGATTATAAAGGGTGCCATTTTGAGACCATTTATGTTGCTTGGGAGAGTTATTTGAGCTGTATCTATGCATTGCTTAGGTAACTTTAATTGGGTTGCTGTGTAGGTGATGTAAATAAATTATTGACCTTCTGATAGCAAAATATCCAAATGAAATAGTCTTGTTTGGGTAACGGCTGTTAAAATGTATAGTGGCTTATTGACATACCTCAGGTTTATTGACCTAACCTTCTGAAGTTACCTTTTGTAATGCAGAAAAGTCCCTCTGTGCCTTGCATTCATTTCCCAGTCTTTCTTGCCCTGATTTGTCAGAGGCAGGAGCTCAGAGCATCCTTTGCACCCTACTTAGTGAGAGGAAGTCCCCTTAGAATTGTGCATCTCCAAAGAAATTCAGTTCTTCAGTGGAACCATGCCATAGGGTTTCAGTTTTAACTTACGGAGCAATCTTTCAGCTATCTCTTTTAGAAGGAAGTCCAGGTCAGACGCAGAGCACTTGATTCTCAGTTTTATATAAAGAGTTAACAGCAGCTGCGTTTTTTCCACAAATTAGACACTCACAATTAGAAAAGCTTCTCATGCTACCTTGCTAGTTTATTAGCACAGAAGTATTTGTGCATTTACATTGGGTGCTCTGATCAGACATAGACTATTTTGTAATACTTTTCTGTTTGGAGTTAATCTCCAAGGAAGGAAGGATAGAAGGCTGAAACCTAGATCATAACAACAGTGTGAAGAGGGTCTGTCACTTCGTAACTATGACTGGCAGAGATTAAGACAAGTTAAATTAATTGACATTTTACTACCCAGTATCTGTGGGCTACTTTCAGTTTTCTACATTTGGACTAGTTTTTTTTCATCACCACTCTGAAGATGATGTCTGTGTCTCTGAAAAATATTACACCATCTAGTCTACTTTCAACATCTATTTACCTGCACTTGATTCTCCACAGGATTCATATCTATTAGCAATCTGATGAAGAGACTTCTCCTTGGTCTCCTACGTGTGAGAGCTGTTTATCCTTTGTGATTTCACTTTTTTCCTTTTTCAAATCATTGTGGTGGTGACAAACGATAGTGGTTTTCCATCCTTCAGATATTTGGCACTTCTCTTGACCTGGCCAACCAGTTAGTTTCTTCCCTTGTCCCCCCTGTCCCTCCCCAGGAAAACTCTTCTTGATAATTCAGGATGCTTTCTGACTTTCTGAGCATGCTTGTTGCTTTTCCTGCGGGGCAATGAAAGCTTGTCCTACCTGGTCACTGAGTAGGCAGGACATAGTTTCAAGTCCTACTCTTGAAGAGCTCAATTATAGGAGCTATTTTTTCTTCCCTCCTCCAACCCCAAGCTTTAGCATGTGCCAAAAGGGAAACACATCTTATGGCTCTTAAAACAAACCTGTACGTTTTTTATATCATAATTTCACCACAACAGAGTTTCAAATCCTGTTTTTATGAAATATATGGAAGTCTTCCAGTGGATCCAAGTCTGAGGTGAGTGTTAAACAAAACAAAATGTCAGAAAACAAAATGTGGTATGAGTTAAAAACAGACATCATCATAAATTTTTTTTCCCAGTTTCCTCTCAGACAGTAAGTTCTCTGATCCCATATGTGAAACTTCTTGTAGAGCTGTTTTCCTGGACAAAGTCTCAATGGGCAATAGCTTATCACTTATTCCTTTAAGTTCACTTTTTATCAAATCATTACTTGTGAATAAGGTAAAGTGTGCTTTTACCACTCTAGTTTTCTGCCAGACTTCTTGGGCATGAGACACATCTTCACAGTGACATGTCCAGAGGCCCAAAGCATCCCCCATTGTAGAAGACTTGATTGGGAGACTATAGACCACAAGGTTAGACAGATTTTTGACTTAGAAACTTGTCTAATTTTCCCCAAAAAGCTTAACTACGGGGTAGCAGCAGGCTTATTAGGATTATTCATCTTTTATATGGTCATCTTTTTTCTTAATCTATGAAAGTAATTACAGGTTGGAATACATATAATTTACACAACATGGAATTGGGACTCCAGGGAAAAAGGTACTGTTGTTCAAAGAGGAAAGGGAAAGTGGAACATCTGGACAAAATCAGATGAGGACAACCAGAACACGACTTAGTAGAATTGGCACAGAAGTTTTATTTTGCAAGAATTCCTAGGGTGAGCTCGTTTGCTCCATCACTCTTACCTTTGCATCCATTTATATTTTGGCCTATAGAGGCCCAGGTTGAGAAACATAGTTTGAACCCCTTCCACACCCCCATTATACAAACCTAATCTGCGCTGCCCATCTGTTTCTGGGTTAGATGCCTGCAGCCAGAGCAGTGGAGGAGCAGTGTATAGGAACAGCCCCTCAGAAAGAAAGGAATCGAAATGATTTCTGTACAACATTTCACAAGCCCTTGACCATTACTGAAGTGAGATTAATCAATTTTCAATAGGCCTGAAGAAATCAACGTACGTGGGGCCTGAGCAGTTTAAGCACAGAAACTTGTCAGTGCAGGGGGAAGGCCAGAGCAAAGACAAACAAGCAGTTCTGGCCGCGAGCACCACCGTTCCCCTGCGCTCCGGCTGCTCAAAGGCAGATTTACGGAGCACACCCTCTGGATAACTCTAGATGCAGAGATCTGGCCATCCACTGTGCAGTCGCAGAGGGGTCTTCTCTTCCCTGACAGGCAGCACAGCGCCCGGGCGAGCCCCAGGCTGAGGGCCTCACACGGCCCCGCTGGCTGCCCTCCCAGAGCAGGGGCTTGTGGTATGCGCTTGGGGAGTCCGGAGGCTGTTTGGCACTGGAAGCAAACTAATGCAAAACACAGTCAAAGTGCTTTCATGTGAGCTCCCGAGGAGAGGCCAGGGCAGCTGTAAAGAATATGCACGGCCCAGGGTTTGTTTACAAGGAGAGAGAAAGGGCTGTTGTGGGAAATGGCCACATCACTGTTCCCGTGGTGCACGGTACCTTGTTTATATGATAGTGCCAAGTGGCAAGCACAGATACACTTGTGACAGAGCACCTTGGGAACTTCAGAGCCTCCTTTTGATTTTCTTCAAAACCTGAAAAGGGAGAAAGTTGTTTTAAGTTGTACTACTGTCACTGCTACTCAGTCGTTTGAACCTTTTTTCCATCCATTCATGTTTACTTCTCTCAGCAACGGTGAGTTTCTAGGGTGTATTAGAAACATCACAGGCAATGCCAGTGCTTGAAATTGAGCAGCTGAGGTCACTCGGCTTGTTCAGTCTGGAGAAGCAGAGGCTTGAAAGGAGAACCTCATACTGGTCTACAGCTTCCTCGCAAGGGGAAGTGGAGAGGCAGACGCTGGTGCCTCCTCTCTGGTGACCAGTGACAGGACCCAAGGGAACGGTATGAAGCTGTTTTGAGGGAAGTTAGGCTGGATATAAGGAAAAGGTTCTTCACCCAGAGGGTGGTTGTACACTGCAGAAGGCTCCCCAGGAAAGTGGTCGCAGAACCAAGACTTAGAGAGTTCAAGAAGCATTTGGACAATGCTCTCAGGCACACGGTGTGATTCTTGGGTCTGTCCTGTGCAGGGCCAGGAGTTGGAGTTTGATGATCCTTATGGGTCCTTTCCAACTCAGGACATCCATGATTCTGTGAAATTCATGCATGTATCTTTGGGTGGATGTTTTACTACCAAAGCTCTGGGTGGTGTGATAATTGTTGTATTTGTAGCAACTTCTGTTGTCTGCAATTTTCCCTCTTTTAACGACACATTCATAAGTACTATTCCAGACTCAAATAAAAAGTATTTCTGTTCTTGTTTGATAAAAAAGTATAACTGCTTTTTTTCATAAGAGTGTAGTACATTGTGTGATCCCAGGAGTGTAAGAACTACTGGCTTTTCTATCCATACTCTGTGAATTTAATTTACCTTTTCAGATTAGTTTTATTCCCTGTAGGTATGTCCTGGACTCCTCTGTAGTAATTATTTTTGATGACTCCACTAACGCCTACCGCTGAAGACAGAGATGATCTATTTCAGACTCCTCTGCTGAATGAATTTAGCCAACAATCCACTCATGACTTTGGCAGATATTTTTGCTTTCTTTCTTTCCTTCAGGCCAGTAAAAACTTTATAAATCTTCACTCTACCATTCCAGAAATGTGAGAACTTTCCCCCTTGACACCTGAAGCATCTCACTGACCTTGTCTGCATACAGTAGAATGTGTTTCTGTACACTACAGGCCCCTGAGTTTAAAATTAACAAAACCTCAACATTTAGTCTTATAAAAACTTGATTTAGATTAGACTAGGATCCACAAAATTAGGTTTTCTTAAGGGTACTTACTCCTGGTGTTCATATACCCACAATTCAAACCCGTCAACTTGATTACCTACTGTAACAATTCCAAATATTTACGTTGGTTGTCCCTGCTGTTTATATAACATTGTGTCTTCCCTCCTTAGTATGCGCACTAGCAGCCATGAAGTCAATGGACTATTTTTATTGATGTCAGGAGATGTTAGCCAAAGGTTCTATAGAAAACGCATGAGATCCTCCTCCAAATCAAGCCTGAGGCACGTTCATTACAATCCTTCCTTCGTCCCCATTTCAAGATGCTAACTCATTCCTTGATCTGCCCTCTTGTTGAAGAAGACCAGAGATTTCAAAGAGACTACTTCAGACTCCCTTTTCAAATGCTCTTTAAGGCGTGTCCTTCTTCTGTTTGTTGGAACTAGAAAGCATTTCAATATGTTGATTATTTTGAGGGAAAGAGTGAGGTGAATTGATTATTGCGGTCCAGCTTTCTCTAGACTAGTGGACGCATAAGTTTTTGGAACTGAGTTTTGCTAAGAAGACAAGGATTAATGGGTTATGGAGACTAAATTATCCTTTCACTTTATAATTTATTAGAAAACGTCATGGTGTTGTAACCAGAGGCTGTTAGAAGCCTTCATCATGATGAATAATTATGACATGATGCGACATGTCTGAGGAGAAACTTTTGAAATTGCTCTAATGTGAATAAATAAAATAGAGATTAGTATTCCAGAAAAAATATGTAAACTCAGAAAATTGCAAATGAAGACTGGCATAAACTTTTGTGGGTTTTTTGGTTGTTTTGTTGTTGTTGGTTTTGGGTTTTTTTGTTGTTGCTGTTGTTGTTTTTTAAATTGTGAAGTTGTTGGAGTTTTTTCAAAGTAGTAACGTAAGAATTTTTTTTTTCATCTTAGTACAGTGTTAATTGCAGCTTATTTACAGCCCCTATAAAATAAAATTCCCATCAGGGCAATACTCTATATCAATTTTCTTCACAAAACAGTGAAGAAAATAAGCCTGCAAGTTGTCTATGCAGAATTAGCAATATTTGACTCGGAGAATTTGCATTGTATTCCTCGGACATCTTGGTATCTTGTACCTTCCTGGGTATTTTCTGTTTTCTCTGCATTCTCTACAATTGCAAATCCCAACTGCTTGCATGAATGAAAGGTTAGTATTAGTGGATCTATGTGGTAGATTCATTCACATTCTGTGTTGTGCTGAGGAACAGCCATTAGTGTAAAACTCACAGAAATGAGAAAAATTATGAATGCTGGCCAAAAATGTCACCACCCCACAAAAGAGTAAGTATAGCTTGGTTAGGACAACGATAAAGTTTGCCCATTCCTGCAGCCACAAAAGCATAGTGTAATCAAAATGAAATTTTTTTTGCCTTCTCTTCTTTTAACCTTTTTGAAAGAAAATGTTTAGGCCTGTGGCTTTGCTGTAGGATTTACTGATAATTCCCATAAACCAGTGTCTGGTTTATCTGACTTTTAGATGGACTGAGTACTTGGAACTCAAATTTTGGTTTGCAATAGTTATGGGAAATACCTGCTCCTGAACAGAAGGGAGTCCAAGTCAGGAGCTGCTTTGTAAACCAGTATACTTGTCCTAGTAATGACGGAAATAGTAGTAATTCAGGTGACAGCTGTAATGAGAGTGCCATTTGCTTATAAAATGCCAAAAGGTGGAAATAATCATTAGACACATGCAAAGAGGACTGCAACGGGATGAGATACCTGTGTTTGCTTATTACCCTGAAGCACCTATTTTATTAATAATACTGCTGTAAGAATTGTGCCTAAACTATCAATCCTCTATTAAGACTGAGAGCAGACAGCCAAAGTTGTAGGGATCTCAACATTTCGAAAGGTACATCCTGCAGGACAGTATATCCACTGGGGAACACCTGGGCAGCTAATAACCTTCAAATTGTCCACTCTAGGTCACCTGTCCATAGGTCATGACTGCCTTAACTCCTCAGCAATAGCCTGACCACTTCCACCTGTAGTGGGTTTTCCTAGGAGTGCCTTGTTGTATTTGAGAAGTTTGATCCCATCTTAGATTAATGGGAGTTTATCTCTGACACCCATGAAGCAGAGTTGAAGTTTTGATGATCTGTGAGAAGCAGCAACTGCTTCTGTATTGTCCATCTCTGGCTTTTTGGAATGATTATCTAGGGAGGGCATGGGTGTTGTTGACACAGGGAAGGAGTACGTAATATGAAAAGGTTCTGCTTCTTCACATGTACCTTGTGGTGAAGAACACTCTTTTAATGATTTTGTAATTAGAAACAATAGCAGAAATAAGTCCAAACCTTAAATAGCTACTCAGATTTTAGGTTGAGTGTTTGGGAATCTCCTAAGCCAGTACAAGTGTTTTCTGTGTCTGTCTGGACCATTAATATTGTTACTGTAATCCTGTATTAATTGTCCATGTTTTACATAGCACTGTTCTGCTCCCTAAGGATTAGACTTTGGCTAGTGTTGCATTCTCATCAGTGAGGGATGACTTGTGCATCTGGGTTTTACATCAGAAACACACGCTCTCATTTGTGTGAAGCTCATTCAGAAAACTGACTGGTTTTTCAAAAGTGGGACGGTATAGTTTTATACCAATGGAGTGGCAAAGGACTTAAGTTCATGTGTCCTTGTTTCTGATTGCAGGAAAAGACATCAAGACAGAGCACATGTGAAATTCTATCTGTGTAATGAAGAATAGTCTTTGACTATACTGTTTCCAGTGTAAACTACTGAACTTGCAAACACCAAGCTGTGTGGGAGATAAGCCAAGGTGATGAAGTTCAAGCAAGATGAGGAAGCACAGTTTCCTTCTGTTAAAGGAAATGTGTTGTAAAGATATAGGCTCTTGTCTTTTATTTTGGTAAGAATAAGCTTGTTTTTTTCTGATACAGGTGGCAAATTCTCCAAGGAAAACATCTACAAGAGAGCAGAGGTAGGCCAAAACATTTAACAAAAGCCTCATTAACTGTTGTCTTAAAATTAGTGGCAAAACTAGCTTTTTTAATGGCCTAGGAGTTTATCCCAGGTGTTTTGCTACCATAGTGACAGCCTTATCCACACGTGTAGAGATCAGTTGGTTTAAATTAAGAACTGTTGTTATCAGGGTGCAGTTTTGGAACCAAAGGACAGCTACAGTTAAATGAATTAAATGTAAGTATTACAAAAAATATTTCCCGGTACACGTTCTAGATGTAGACTAATACTTGACAGGATATTGCAGGAATCGCTGCAATACTCACAGATCACAGTAAACATAGCAGAAATATATGTAATACAAACAAGTTTTACCTTCAGAAACTCATGTCATCTAAGCTCACATTAATAGAAATCAAAATAAATGTATAAATTCACATACCTATACCAACTGTCTGCAGGGCAAACACTGAATAAATATACTGCTAAAACAGTCCATTTGTTATAAAACTATGCCAGGTATCAAGAATGGTAGATTTTCCTGTAGTTTCCTTCACAAAGAAACTGCATACAAAAGAAAACTGTTTCAACTTCTGTATTGTGCGAATATCCTAAGTTTTTATATCTTTGTGTGCTAATTCAACAAGTTCTAGTATCTGTGCTGATCTTTTTCTTTACTACTTTTCAGAAAAAGCCTGTCCTGAGTTAATTTACTCTCTTCATTTGGGACATTGATGGCTGGCACTGAGAGCAAAATGAGCAAATTTGGGGGCTGCTGTTATCTTCAATACGTTTTTAGCAATGCCTTTCATGAGAATTTTAGATCTTCATGACTTTGAAAATAGAGGTGATAAACCAGGTAAGTATAGTGAAAACTTGAACTAAAAGTGGGAATTTAAATTTAGTTTTGAGATTATCATTTAGACTAACATATTTAAGATTTTGTACTAATTGAAATTTGCACTGGTGTCTGTGGCTGTTCAGCTCAACCCCTGCAAGCTATAGACACAGGTTTGATTTGTTTGTTTGTTTTTGTTTTTTTTTTTGTTTGTTTGTTTGGTTGGTTTTTTGTTTGGGTTTTTTGTTTGTTTTGTTTTGTTTTTTTTACTGTTATGGCCACAGCTATAAACTGGGCAATTATTTTTTGGAGGTGTAGTTTTTGTGAGGCAAATGAGTATTATTGGCAGATCTGTTTCCATATGATTTTGATTCATAGTGACTTTGCACACGCCACTTGTGACTTTTCCATTGCAGTTACTGGGAACTGTTTTTTATTTCTTAGTTGCTTTTTGAGACAAAGACAGTTATATTTGTTTCAATTTTAAAATAAAACTGAGGTGTTTATATCTTTGAATATGTTTACTGCTTCAGCTGTGAAGTCATTTAAATAGAAACAGTACTAGGGAGCATACTGGAGTATCAGACAAAGACAAAAGTATTTTGAAAGATCAATTGAGTTTTTTAAGCTCAAAAGCATCTATTTGATTCAAATCATACAATGTGTGACTGTGATATCGTTAAAACAAATATCCCAAATGATCCATCCCTCACCCTTCATACTAAAGAGGTGACATCATTTCTGCATATTGTATTGATAGTTTTTGTCATTAAGTAGAGAGGTCAGGCGAGTAAGCTGGGAAAGCAAGTTGTGTTCCAAAAGGCCACACCAAGTCCCAGCATGAGCTTTTTATTTTCTTTGAATGTAAGATCATAAGAAATTAACTTTTAATCTGTGTTGTCCACCTGTGTTTACTGTAGCTAGGGGACCTATTGCTTTCCTATTGCTATTCTATCTATTTAAAGGCAAAATGAGAACAGAAGAGTATATGGTAATACTCCTAATAAAGCAGATTTGGGTGAAAGGAGCCTGTATATTGCCATCCCACACTGCTGTAGCTTCTGAGCAGACTGCTGGTTGCTTGCCTGGCTAATTTTATACTGTGGTTCTCACTTTAGGCTATGGCTCCTACAGCACTGGTCTCATACTTTGGATATTGTGGAAAATGGCATTTGCATTGAAGTCAGTGATAGCTGAGTGCATACACTGCAGAAAATAAACACAAACATTGCTTTCATTGTCTCTTCCTTCCTCTATTATGTATGCTAAACTTCTGCTATTGTTGTTTTTTTGCTCACAGAGATACCAGGAATACCACTGGAAATTGTCTTCCAGCTCCTTCCTTGAAGGAAGGACAAGGAATCAGTTTTGTATTTTTATGTTTTTAATAGTGGAAGAGTCCCAAGTCACAACTCTGAAACTTGTTCTACTATGAAAATAGCCCTGCTGAGAACATAGCATGGCTTTGTTTTGCCTTTCCACAGAAAAAAGTCAAGAGGATGATGAGCAAATGGAAAAATATGTTTTAAAAAAGGGTCTTTTTCTTATAATATCTTGCACATGTTTATGCTTAAAAACATTTGCACAAGATAGGTGTCTTTTATTAAGATGTGTCCTAAAACAACCCATTCACTGAACAATACATAATAGTTACACTAAACGCTGTCTGCTTTTATCATAGTAGCAGCAGAATGGATCTGACAGTGCCTGTACTGCTGTTTGCAAAGGAACGTATGCAAATTCAGGCTCATGCCGCTTGCCAGACACGGAATGCTTTCTTAGTGGTGAGAAAAATTAGTTTCCATTTTTATGCAGATTTTCCTGCTTATTGGCTATAGAGCTCTTCTGTTGTATTCGGAGGGAATGCATCTTAAGCACTGGAGAGGCTTTGCATTACTTCCAGATACTGCTGAGATATGTGGGGGCGTGAAAGCAGTCAGAGAGAGAAATTAACGTAATTTTGTACTGTTTTCTCTGTATTTCTTCATTAACTGAAGAAGCAGTGGGGGAAAAGAGATTTTGACATCTCTAGTTTAAATAGTATATTTCTCAGACCACTGTTATTCATACAGCTTTGTATGTAAATGTGTTCATCATTGTGTGTAGCAGACGGGAAAACCCCAGGAGAGCCATCTCAGATTGCACTGTGTGGTACACACTGTGAGGGAATGATGAACAAAAGTTTAACATAGAATGAGTTCTTTGCTGTTGGAACATTCTATTTTGTGATGTGGTAGAAGAGATCAGAAGAAAATAGGAGAGGAATAGAAAATCTGGCTTTAAAAGGTCTGTCAGAGGGATTGTCTGTTCATCTTACAGCTCATCTGTAGGAATAATGTCCTGGGATGCAAGTTCATGTTTCTGCTCCTCCTGAAGGGATTTCAGTCACATCTGAGAGATGCTATCACCTCCTAATGTTTCAAAGATGAGAGTCTTTCCCAGGCTTTGGCAGATTCCTGGGTCCTGCCCACTGGAACTGCCCCATCAGTGCTGAGCAAGAGGGGCCTCAGCTTTTGCTCAGTCCCCTGGGAAGCAGGACTGTCAGGTTCCATGTTGTGATTCCTGTTTTGGATGGAGCATACATCAAAAGTTCAGATAACCGTGCCATGTACACCTGTGCTCAGACCTTTTCCTTGAAAGTTAGAAATACATCTTCAAGTTGTCTCAAGCAGAGGAAGGAGCAAGATTGAGATTTCCAGTATTTGGGAGGAGGGTTTGTGTGCACAAGTGGGGTAAAAAGAAGTTATTTGCAGTAACATGCTTCTGTAATAGTCTGCAGCCAGGTAAGTGTTGGATAGGAGATCTGGAACGTGAATCTAGAAGAGTTTTTTCCTGCGTGACTTCACCACGTGAAAGCATTTATTCGGTATCATACCTCTAATTTAATAAACCTTTTGGGTTTATAATTATCTTTGAGTCTTTTAACCTTTGTTTATCTTTGACCGAAATATTTCTACAGCCCCTCAAATGTTTGAGAGTGAGAAGTATGATGATATAAGCCTGGTTTTCTGACAAAACCAAGAACCTTCTCTTCTACTTCTACTTTTGTTGCTGTAACTCTCTTTTTATTTTTAAAAAGCCTTTAGTACTTTTGAGGTGGGGGGTGGGAGTGGGGAAAGTATTAATTTGGCTTTACTGCTTATGGAATTTTAAAAAAAACTTCTTATTTTTAGAAGATATTTATAAATTAATCATATAGTAGGTGAACTTCTAAACGGCATCACAAGCTAATTATTTCAGTGCAACACAAAATTCCTCAGGTTTATTTGCACCTTTTTTTTTTTTTTTTGGCAGATTTCCACCAAATTCACCACACTCAGGTATGTCATTGATGAAATCTAAATGCTCACTATATTTTGATAGAAAGACACTCTTTTGTCCCTTTTCAATTATTAGTGAATAAACAAATTTTGTTTCCTTAAACAAGATCTGTTCCAGTATAATTCTAAGATAATTTCTACTGATGCAAACTCCCCAAGTGATTAGCAGACTACATTAGAAACCACTCATCAGTACTGTCCCTTTGTTTGGATTTCAGTAGTAGCTTTATGTAGCTTTACGTAGACTGCTTCAATGGAATCTGCTTTAGCGTTGGCATTTTAATTTTTAAAAAATTTGAATGCTGGAAAGCACATAATATGAATAACATTAAATTAATTCTAAATTATGTAACAGTTACAATATGCAATGTAATTAAAATGATAAAGATAGCTTATTCTTTTGTGCACTATATATATGTGGTTTTTTTCCTTAAGAAGTCCTTTTGGTATTGTATTTTTAATTCCCTCACAACAACATTGTTGCTTTTCTAAATTTATTTTGAATATAGAGAATAGATATAGAAACCATCTGTCAGGTGATAAAAAGATAGACTTCCAGAAAAAAGTGTGGTCCCCTTCACTCTTTATCACCCTCCTTCTTATTGACATAAGTACTATGAATTTCATTACCTGCAGTTTAAACTTTCCTAGGCCACATTTATGTTTTGTTCTTTTGTTTGTTTGGTTTGGTTTTTTGTTTGGAGTGGGGTTATTTTGGTAGATTGAACTTTGTGTGATGTAGTAGAGATAGCAGACTGTTCACCATCTCACAGAAACTGGCCCATCATATGTGGCAGATCTTAATTTCCTCATTACATGTTTCTCTTCTGAATTCTTTTCTGTTTTTCACTGCAATCTATTTTTCACTGGCTTTTGTCTCATTAATACCACAAAAAGGTCAAACTGAACTTTTAATCTCATCCTTTTTTTTTACTTTTTCTTATTTTTTTTTTTTTGTGAGTTTGTCTGTACCTACCTGAAAACCTCTTTTTTTTTAATATCTATATTGATAGCAGTGGGGAAAAAAAGTAGATTGGAAAGAGTTTTAAACTTTAAAATGTATTATCAAGTGAAAGAAGAACAGTGAAATCTGGAAATAAACAGAAAAGCAAGAGGAGTTTCTTGTAATTTGTTTTTGGTAACTGGAGAATTGTCAGAGCTCAGAAAGGCCATAAAGACTTCGTTGTGTATTTCAATCAAGTTTTAGAGCCAGATAGTTACAGGGCAAAGTCATTCTCAATATACAGCCTCTGGAACAACATTAATCAGATGTGACCAAAATGTCGGGATCCTCATAAAGAAATCATTCACTCATCTGGGTTATTATATAAAGAGAATTTTTTTGGGGGGGAGAGTGTTCTGATAAATATAGGGCATGGAAGGAAATTACTTATTTTTGGTTACCTTCTTATTTCGTAGTGATAGTGCTCACCATCCCTCCCATACAGCTCCAGAACTCCTTAGCTAGAAAATACATAGAAATTACATGACCTGGGTCATCATACTTGCTACTAAAAAGGCTAAATACAAAAGGGCTGGGTACAAAACAAGACCCATGCCCAGTTCTGGTGCTCTGTACTCTCTCTGTAATATGCTACTATTATTTCTTTTGAATGTAATATTGAAATCCATTTAAGCACAGATGTTGTCACTGGAAACTCCTAGAAGGACCAGTTTAAGCAGTCCCACATTGGTTGTCTCAGACAATGGCCAGTACCAACAGCTTAGGGAAAGAGCTTAAGAAACACAGCAATGATCCATTCCTCTTTCCTTTCTTCTGGTGATCAGTGCTGCAGGCATTTCCTCCTCTTGATATGACATTAGGGCTATTGTTTAGTTATCCTCGATGGACCTTTCTGCAAGTGACTTGCCCAATCCCACTTTGAACCTGTTAATACTTTTCACATCCTAGCTTAATTTAGCAGTGAGTCATACAGCTCAATATCTTGTGTGGAAAACAGTTCCCTTTGGCTTTATCTGTTTTTAAAACTGTCATTGGATAAATTAATTTGTTTATATGGTGAGGAATGATGAACAGTTGTTCCTTACTCATCTTCTCTGTCCTAGTTTTGACTTTATAAACCTAATTTCCCCACACATGCAAGTCATCTTGAGCTGAAGGAAGCTAGCCTGCTTAGCCTTTCCATGAGCAGACGTGGAGCTATACTTGCTCAGCAAGTGTCCCCTTCATCCTTGTGCCCCTTCAGAATACTCCTAGTTCTACTGTAGCCTTTTGGACGGAGGGTCATCAGAGTTATACTAACACACTTGTCAGATGTGAAAAATGTGCAAGAACTGAAGGATTCCAGGGCATAAAATAATAGGGTTTGTGGTTTTCTATGGATATAATGAGTAACTGCTTTGGGAATCTGAGTGGTTTTATCTCAAATAGAAGTGGGATTTTTTTCCTCTGTATTTCTAAATATGTTCAAGCTGCTTTGCATTTGGATTAAGAACTTTGGCCAGAATGTTCCCTCATAGAGGCAACCTGAATAAGCTATCCATTTAAAATTGTCACCCTATCCTCTTATATGCCAATTTTCATCTATCAACAAACCCTCAATCTCAAAGTTTTCTGTATTTCTTTCACAGGAGCACTGTGTGGATTAATTAATGCACACTGTTGGTTGAAACTAATTAGTGCCAAAATTTAATTACTCTCAACACTAGTTGACTCTTATCCACAGATTGTGAAAACTAAAATTTTCCATTCCTCTGGGATACATTTCTCATATGGGCTGCATGCGTTTCATAAATTAAAATGTCTTGGAGATTCTCCTTATCCTGGGAAATTTGTGTGGTCTGGAAACCACAAACAAAAGCAGCCGTTCTAAATGCTTCAATAGAATACAGTCTACTCTAGCAAAGTAGATACACAGGTCAATAAACATCTAAGTAGTGCACCTAAGTTGATTCTAACTACTGCTGTGTGTGCTATTTAAACAGAGTTAAGAGGTGAATTGCCTTCTAGAGTAGTCTCACTCCATTGAAGCATGTATATTGTCCACAGTTTTAACTCAGTAGCAGACAACTCTTGTCCATTCAGTTCTGCATAAATCTGTAATGAAACATTAACACGCTTAATGGCAACCCCCCCAGGTATTTCCAGAAATTAACATTTATTAGAAAACACTATATTGTTGGAATCAAAATTGTCAGTGAAACAAATCCTTTTCTGAAGCCCAATGTCTAACGCGCATTTTCAGTTCGCTTATATGGGGTTTTTTTCTGCAGCTTTGATGGAGTTGACTTTTGACTAGTAAGAGTTACAAACTCTACAATATAAGTTTGAGAAAATGAGAGAGAGAGAGATCTATCTATTGAATAATGAGCCAGGATGGCCTAAAGGGACATGGATTTGAGATCAAATATTGCTGATGACCTGTAGTATAGACATGGTAATTTTTTACTTCTAATTTTATCTGGTTTCTCAGCTATAATGTGTTTGCAGAAGACAATTTTCATTATGTATTTGTAGTCAAGCACAATGGAGTCCCCCTTCTCTCTTGGATGTCTGTTAGTCAGATTCCCTGCTACAAACCAAGTAACACAGGTATTTCCCAAACTAAAGAACATCTTCATCTACTTTGTAGGATCAAATGTTGGCTGAAGTCAGTGGCAAGTGTCTTTTTTAGTAGCTGAGGTGAGTGACTCTATAACTCTTGTAATGTTGTTACTTACTGAGCAGTAGTTCCTTGCACAGCCAAGATGCCAACATGGATGATTCTTGTTCTTGCCTGTGCACATGCCACTCTATGTTACTATTCCTTCATTTCCAGGCTGAGGGGAGTCTAGCCCACCAGCAGGATAAATTACTCAGCAGAAGAGCTGAGTAATCTTCTGACAGGTTAGAGTAGCATCCAGAAGAGTTCAAATGTCAAGCGTGTAGTGCAGGAGCAGAGCAGAGGAGAAGAGAGGCCAGGCCAGGCTGAGACTTGCTGTTTGTTGGCCACCACAGGACACAAGGTTTGCTCAGTTGCCCATGAAACTGCAACTTAATAAACAGTCCTTATTGGTATTCTAGGATACTGATTTTCATTTTATCAACAGACTTTGTTTTGCATAACATGGGACAAAGTTGAACTAATGGTCAGTTTTAAGTTTACTACCGAGGATTCCAACCTTGCAGCTACAAGAGAAAAAGTCTTAAAATGTTGAAAATGTTTGAATCTGCCTAGAAATAATTATTGTTTCATAACCCAGTGATATCTTCCAACAAATACAAAGAGCTGCCTGCAGTTCTAACACCACGCAGTTCTGTGTTCTTGTTTGTTTATCTTGGTAAACCAGGAGGTTTTTTACAATACGATGCGTATTTTGGCTTTCGGCTTTTGGAATACAGCAAGAAGCACAGGAAATCATATGTGCTGACAAATGGATTCTGAAATTTTGTTAGAAGGAAATAATATCAGAGCCTCCACTAGGAAAACTCCACCCATCTTGATATATGGTGTTTTAATCACTATCTGTTTAAAAAGAATGACTTATATGTTATCAAGGCTATGCATGTTTTCTTTTAGAATAGTTTTGTGATTCTTGTACTCAACCCCTGCTTATACACAAAATTGCATGGATTTCACTAAATAAAAATCACTTCTGTGAATGTTTCTTTAAAAAACCCTTCCCACTGTATTTAACTTCACTGTTGAGTTCTGTGTTTCTTCAACATAGAGAACTCTTCTTCTACTATGTAACAGAAACAATTTCAAAGTGATGACAATGATTTCTGTAGTATAAAGCATGTGGTCCCTCCCTGTAGCATCTTCTAATAAGGAAAGGGTATTTCTCAAACAGGATTAACATATGTTCTTTCTGATCTATTTTTCTTGAAGTGAATTAAAGATGAAGGACAAAGCACTGCCAAGCACACTGAAACAGAAGATTCGCTCTCATGGGTGAGAGACAGTCAGGAAGGCTGCTGTGTCAGGGCTGGGATTTCCCATCCATGCTGCATACACTTGGCTGGGCCATTGACCATTGTTTCAAGCGATGTGCTGTGCTGGCTCCCACGCAAGGTGACTTTTTTCTATGGCACATTTAAAGAACAAACTCTTCTCAGAAAGTCTGGGATACCAGTTCATTGTGGTTTCCACGAATACAGGGGAAATTCCTGGCATACGCAATTTCTGGCAGGACCAAGAAGATTGAAGGCCCCTCAGTGACTGAAAATGGGACTGAATCTTTGTTGAAGGTACGTGAACTAAAAATCTGAGAATAAATTTTACCCTCCTTCCCTCTGTAGAAAAAAAATAGTGTTGTCTTGGTCTTTCATGTGGTCTTTTCTTTAGGGCAATGTATCTCTCATACATTTTTGTCACTATACAGTAAAGGTATGAAGCAATACTGTCTGACATGGAGCTGTTGTTCCTTCAGGTTTTCCTTATTCTGGAGTTCCTGATTTATAAAGAAAGCTATATGAATCAAGGCACTCCTTCCAACAATAAACTGTGAAAAAGCCAGAAACAGGAAAGTACCAAGTGGTTTGGAGCTGAGGCTTCTAGGAGGAGTATTAACTTCATACAGCCAGTCTGCTTCTATTCCAGTATTGGCTTTGTCTCTTCACTTTTGGAATATTTTTGCTTTACTTCAAGGAGAGAAACCTCGGTGATAGATATTAAGAAAACAGTGGATTAATGGACAAACAGTCTAAAACGTTTGAATTTAGAAAATCATTTCTTATTTAATCTCACCTGTAGCCACCTGCTCTCTCTGTCCTCGCATGTCAGATAAACTCTCAGGGGTCACATCTGTCATCTGGTTTTGGAGTGTTGATCTGCTAGGACAAGAAGGTGAAATATGTAAACTATAATACATTGATCAATATAATGGTTGGCTGGCAAAGTTCAATTAATTAATAAAAATTACTAAAACTATAATAACTTCTTTTAAGAATGACACTTCCATGGAACATAGGAGTCTCCTTATATAAACGTGGAGCTGCCTCTTGACCTATTTCCTACTTCCAGATTTCCTTTTTAGCCATGGCAGGAAGACTGGGATTGTGACAAGAGGAAGAGGAAACACAGAACGGTTAGTAGCAAGTAAGTTTTCTCATGTTTAGAAATAGCGTCTGTGTGCAAAAACAGTTGTCAGCAGCTTTCACCCATTTCAGTGATGGGTTTTGTTTTCTCAAACCTGACCACCCCCTGTTCATCAGTCTTTTCCCATGCATCAGTCAGGAGTCTGAGTCTCTCCTCATCCCCATGCTGAGCTGTCATTAATCAGTCTGCACCCTGGAAACTGCATATGGCTCTCTATGGTGGGCAGAGCTTAGGTTGCAGGGACCAGCTCTATTCCAGCTCAATGTAAGTACACTAAAGCTTCTTCTATAAGAGGAAGGATAGAAATGTACATTCTTCCAAACCATTTGTCTCGAGCTGCTGTCAGCCATTCCAGAGAGATAAATAAGAGAGAGTCAGGTCTGATGTACACTCTCCAGGAGTGATATGCATACTATTATCTGGTCTTTGAAGTCAGATGTAACTT